>NC_036848.1:16657119-16700221 GCF_002910315.2 Salvelinus sp. IW2-2015
GATTTCATCTGGAGAGAGAGGGGAGAAAGAGGTCAAAGCACAGGGTAGGGCAGTGTGAGCAGAACCAGCGGTGTCGTTTGACTTAGCAAACGAGGATCGACGAGGATCGTCGATGTCGTCGAAGTAATTTCCTCACCATCTTTAATAAGCATGCCCCTTTCAAAAAATGTAGAACTAAGAACAGATATAGCCCTTGGTTCACTCCAGACCTGACTGCCCTCGACCAGAACAAAAACATCCTATGGCGGACTGCAATAGCATCGAATAGTCCCTGTGATATGCAACTGTGCAGGGAAGTCAGGAACCAATACACGCAGGAAAGCAAAGGCTAGCTTTTTCAAACAGAAATTTGCATCCTGTAGCTCTAACTCCAAAAAGTTTTGGGACACTTTAAAGTCCATGGAGAACAAGAGCACCTCCTCCCAGCTGCCCACTGCACTGAGGCTAGGTAACACGGTCACCACCGAATTTCAACAAGCATTTCGCTATGGCTGGCCATGTTTTCCTCCTGGCTATCCCAACCCCGGCCAACAGCTCCGCAACCCCCACAGCTACCATACCCAAGCCTCCCCAGCTTCTCCTTCACCCAAATCCAGATTGCAGGTGTTCTGAAAGAGCTGCAAAACCTGGACCCGTACAAATCATCTGGGCGAGACAATCTGGACTCTCTCTTTCTAAAATTATCTGCCACCATTGTTGCAACCCCTATTACTAGTTTGTTCAACCTCTCTTTCGTATCGTCCGAGATCCCTAAAGATTGGAAAGCTGCCGCGGTGATCCCCCTCTTCAAAGGGGGTGACCCTCTAGACCCAAACTGTTATAGACCTATATCCATCCTGCCCTGCCTTTCCAAAGTCTTTGAAAGCCAAGTTAATAAACAGATCACTGACCATTTTGAATCCCACCGAATCCCACCGTACCTTCTCCGCTGTCCGGAGTCCGGAGTTGCCCCTCAGTCCGGAGTTGCCCCTCAGTCCGGAGCTGCCCCTCAGTCTGGAGCTGCCCCTCAGTCCAGTGGGGCCATTTAGTAGGGTTGCCAATCCTAGGTCGGCGGCGAGGGTCGCCGTTCCTAGGAGGACACTAAAGCGTACAAAGACTATGGTGGAGTGGGGTCCACGTCCTGCGCCAGAGCCGCAGGACAGATGCCCACCCAGACCCTCCCCTATAGGTTCAGGTTTTGCGTCCGGAGTCCGCACCTTGGGGGGGGGGGGGGGTACTGCCACGTTCTGACCATAGTTCTTTTGTGTTTTCTTTGTTTTAGTGTTGGTCAGAACGTGAGCTGAGTGGGCATTCTATGTTGTGTGTCTAGTTTTCCCGTTTCTATGTTTGGCCTGATATGGTTCTCAATCAGAGGCAGGTGTTTGTCATTGTCTCTGATTGGGAACCATATTTAGGTAGCCTGTTTTGTGTTGGGTTTTGTGGGTGGTTGTCTTCTGTCTTCGTGTGTCTGCACCAGACAGAACTGTTTCGTTTTTTTCCACATTTGTTGTTTTGTATTTTGTAGTGTTCACGTTTATTGTCTTTATTAAACATGATGAACACTAACCACGCTGCGCTTTGGTCCTCTCCTTCGTCCACAGAAGAAAGCCGTTACACTTCTGACCTACTGGGAATGTGATGAAAGAAATAAAAGCTGAAATAAATTATTCTCTCTACTATTATTCTGACATTTCACATTCTTAAAATAAAGTGCTGATCCTAACTGACCTAAGACAGGGAATTTTTACTAGGATTAAATTTCAGGAATTGTGAAAAACGAAAAATTTGGCTAATGACGCAATATGCCATCTCCCTGGCATGTTGCCACATTTCAGTGGCAACTTGTCATTCAGGGCAGGTGGGGCACCTGTTTTGAGCACCACATTTTTAGCAAAAAAAATATATATATATGTTTTGCCTGTTTTGCATGTTTTTTTGGCAATAATACATGTCACATATCAGTTTGCAAACAATTATAAAAAATTTAATAATCATTGAGTTAATAATACATATCTCCATTGCATATTACATAATTTATACAGCAGCATACAAGACATTTTTGGACTTACCTTGTTGTGCAGTGCTCACTTGAACATGAAGGTGGCACGGTAGTCCTTCGTGGGCAAATTTTGTCATCAAACTTTGTCATCCAAATTTGGCATTCTCTGGATTTATTGTGCTTTCAAGACAACTGGGAACTCTGAAAAAAACAAGGTTGAATTATGATGACAGTGATCTTCAGGTTGTAGCTCTAGAAAGAGGCCCGAGTTCCTGACTTAGTTGGATGACCGTTCAAAATGTATTTTCCCAGTCGGAGCTCGTTTCCCCCCCCGTTTCAGCTCCTGCTTTTCCCAGTCTCTCTTTTTCTCGCCCTCCTGGGTTTTAACCCTTGTCTGTCCTGACTCTGAGCCCGCCTGCCTGCCCCTGAGCCTGCCTGCCGACCTGTACCTTTGCCCCACCTCTTGATTATTGACCTCTGCTGACTCTGAGCCTGCCTGCCGTCCTGTACCGTTGCCCCACCTCTTGTTTACTGACCCCTGCCTGCCTTGACCTGTCTATTGCCTACCCCTGTTGTATTATTATTAATTCRACGTTGTCTGCATCTGGKTCTTACCTTCATGCCTGATACARATAATTGGGACCACACACCCACTCCACTGAATAGCAGGCTATTGATTGCTTTGCAATGCTTGCATTTAGCAACTGATTCCTTCCAAACCACTCACTGTTGAATTTGCAATTTCCGATTTGATGTGTAATGTTCATGTCCAATGGCCGATGAACACCGATACTTTTTATATATAATTTGTCTTCATTATTTATCTTCATATGACAAGGAWTAAAAAGGATTTGACAGTAGATTGTCAACTTGATTCATGATGATGACTGCTAGCTAAGATTTTGAAAGTATGATGTTGACATGATCAGGCCCATCAAAGCTACTCTAGATATAACGTGATTTGACATCCTTTTATCTTTGGCCAATGACCTTGAGCCTTTTTGGATGGGCACTTCTAATGTAACTCTATGGCAGCACACAAGGGGTTTGAATTTTTGAGCTCTACCCTTACATTTGGCAGTGACATAGTGTCCCCATGTGTGACAGAACACTGAGCCAATTATGACACAACTAGAGAACATTACCAACCCCTACATTTACATTTACATTTAAGTCATTTAGCAGACGCTCTTATCCAGAGCGACTTACAAATTGGTGCATTCACCTTATGATATCCAGTGGAACAACCACTTTACAATAGTGCATCTAACCCTACACTCTGTATTTTCTGCCGGCTGCCCCACCACCGCAGAAAGCACTGAGCTGGGCTGAAACACCTGCATTTTGGAGCTGCCTTACTAAGGAAAGCAAAAAAGAGACCATGCTTGTATGTGTAACAGGGTTGGTTATGTTTCCACTTGCCTCTAAAGAAATGTGTATTTAATGTTCAAGCATTCTTATTGGTTAGTTCAACTCTGATGACAATAAGGTGTGTTGTGATTGGCCCCGCTTGCAGATAGGGGGAGATCGCGAACGTCAGGTCTTCCCAGTAGGAAAATGTGATGCATGGGGTAGGTCACGTTCTGAATACTGTTTTMTATTTTMTATTTTACAAGTGTACAAGTTTGCTGTACGTTACTGATTTATACATGTGTGGGTATATGGTACCTGTTAGGGATTGAGGGGCTTTCKGGGATGTGCTTTGGCATATGATTGCTGTAAATAAGTGTGTTAGCTAGCATACACCGATGTCATGGTCACATAAGCCACTGCTAACACAGTTGTCTTCATGCTACAGATTTTTTAGCCATGGATGGACATAGGGATTTGAACTTGTGGTTTTACTTAATTCACCGTACTGTCCAATCATTATAACTGCGATTCTGATCCTACACTAATTCATACATAGCCAGATAGCGTAGGACAACAAAAAATAAAAGTGTGTACTGTTTAAAGCTGTCATCAAGGCAAAGAGTCTATTTTGAAGAATCTAAAATAGAAAATATATTTTGTTTTAATTATCACTTTTTTGTGTTATTTCATAGATTTGATGTTTTCACTATTATTCTTCAATATAGAAAATAGTAAAATTAAAGAAAAATCCTTGAACAAGTAGGTGTGTCCAAACTTTTGACTGGTACTGTATATATAAAGAAAGAAAGGACAATTTATTTTTAACTAAGACAAAATAATTGATTAAGTATGACTGGATTTTATTTATAAATGCCTTTTTCAATTTTGCTGATTCTCTTATAAAATGGGTAAAAGTAATAGAAACCCCAGGTGTAAAATAATAAATAGCGGCTGCTTCTCAGAGAGTTTWGAATTGTCAAGAGGAGTTAAACAAGGGTGTCTGCTGTCACCATATCTATTCGTTATGGCCATGAACTAAAACCTAATTATGTTAAGTGTACAATATTATGTATTGGATCTTAAAAAAATACAACTTTTACATTACCCAGCAGTTTACCTATAAAATGGGCTGACGGTGAAGTAGACATACTTGGTATTCAAATCACAAAAGATATAAATGAACTCTCCACAATGAATTTCAATAAAAACGTGTAAAAATAGACAAGGTCCTCAAACCATGGAGAAATAAATACCAAATTTATGGAAAAATTCCCCTCATTAACTCCTTARTCATATCTCAGTTTACTCACTTACTTATGGCACTGGCTACTCCTGATGATTAGTTTTTCAAATYATATGAGCAAAAAGTATTTTGCTTTATCTGGGACGCTAGRCCAGACAAAATACARCTTGCCTATCTATATAATGAATATGAATTGGGTGGATTGAGATGATTAAATATAAAAGCACTAAACCTCTCTCTAAAAGCTTCACTTATACTTGAACCCTAAATGGTTCTSAAGTAGGTACTAAGAAAAGCTCATCCATTGTTTAAAAATGGCCTGTTTGCCTTTGTGTAGATTGCCATGTCTCATTTTAGATTAATTGAAAATGATACTTTTTTCAAAGTATCTCTCTTTTTCAAACAAGCGTTGCAGGGCTGGCTACAATTTCAATTTTATCCCCCTGAAAAGATAGAACAAATATTATGGCTGAACTCTAATGTGCCGGTTGATAAAATACCTGTATTTACGGGAAAGATGTTTGAAAATTGTATTTTGTTCTTAAATTATATTGTAAATTGGAATGGTGGAGTTGTGTCTTTCATGGAGTTATCAGAATTGTACGGGAAGGTCTGCTCAATCCAAGAGTACAACCGATTGATCACAGCATTACCCCAAAAATGGAGGAGGCAGGTGGCGGCAGAAGAAGGTAGGGAACTGSTCTGTCTGCTCAATATAAATGATAAAAACTGGCGGGGGAATAAAAATAGCATAAATAGGAAAGTATACCAACTTCATTTGAGGACCAGGATGTTGACAGCTGCGCCACACAGATTGCAAAATAGTTTGGAAGAGATTTTTGATGTACCGATTCCATGGTATGAGTTAGTATATAAAATGACGCAAGATTCAAGACTTTGTGCTTTTCAGCAAAATKTTGAATGTTTGGGGCATACAATCATCAAAGCTCTGCAGATTTTGTTGTGAGGATACAGAATCAATAGCCCATTTATTTTGGTATTGCCCTCAGTTAGCCTGTTTCTGGTCTAAGGCTCAGGAATGGCTGAAAATGCATAACATTGATCTAAAATTGACCATAGAAATTGTACTGTTGGGAGATCTGGAGTGACCGGGTTAGTCAATTACTAATATACTAATATCCTTAGTATAAATATTTATCTTCAACTCGCAATCTGTGGATTCTATTCGATTAGATAGATTGAAATATTATGTTAAACATCACAGCATAGTTGAAAGATATACCGCAGAAATCCGAAGACGGTGGCCAGCAAAGATAGGTGGGATGGGCTGAGGGAAGCTGAGGGTTGGGGTGTGGAATTGGAGACAAGTGGGAGTGGAGTTGCTGTGCAGGGGATAGAATGACGGTSAAAGATAAAAGTATAAAATATAAAGTAAAATAAAACATAACAAAAAGTACATTTGAGTAACACTGAGGGGCAGTGTTGTTAAAGCTAATGCCAGTTTGCCTGTGGCTGATGCCGTGCAGATGTTTGCACACATGCATATACACACACTCTCATTCAAATGCACATTTGTTGTCACGCCTKCTCCCGCTCTCCCTCCCTGGCACTCGAGGGCGGTTTCCTTGCCCCGGTTGACTCAGCAGGCGCTCATCCCACGTCAGGGCTCAGCCGGATCGTCAGGTTTTTATGCCTCAGCCGGCTCATCAGGYGTCTACACCTCAGCCGGCTCATCAGGCATCTACGCCTCTGCCGGCTCATCGGGTTCCCACGCCTCTACCAGTTCATCGGGATGTTACGCCCAGCCGGCTTGTCCACCGCCCGTGCCTTGGCCGGCCCATCAGGCTCGCCCAGGTGGGACGCCGGGTGGCGCCCCTAGAGGGGGGGTACTGTCACACCTGCTCCCGCTCTCCCTCCWTGGCGCTCGAGGGCGCCAGGCTGCCCAGCATTACGCACTCCTGCCATCATCATTACGCAGATCTGCTTCCCTCGTCACGCGCATCAGCGATTCATTGCACTCACCTGGACTGAATCACCTGACACTGTTCTTGTTGAGGGGCAGCTCTTGGGGTACTGTGGGGGGAATCTTGGAGGGCTGGTGGCCTGGCAGTTGGGAGCTTGGGTCAGTGGCTGATAGATCGCTGGTTCGGGTCCCCGTTTTTGACCTTGTGGGAGATCTGTCAACGTGCACTTGAGCAGGGCGTTGACCGTGGTTGCTTCTGTGTGTCGCTCTGGATGGGAGTCGGTTCGATGACTAATGTGATGTAGTTGTTGAGCGGCTTCACTGCAAGTATATTATTGTATGTTATAAATATTAAATAAAAAAWTTATAAAAAGAAAAGAAAAAGAATTACACGGGCAGTTTGAAAAAAACGTATCCTGTCCGAATCATCCTCTGGAAAATGCTTAATTCTGCAGGAGTTATTATTAAGACTATAGCCCTATTCGCACAGGACTAGTATTACTAGAGAATGTTGGTTCCAGAAATACTAGTCCCGTGCGAATAGSGCTATAGTCTTAATAATAACTCCCACAGAATCAAGCATTTCTTGCAGTAAAATGATACACCAAATGTAGGCAAAATTTGGACTTGGTAACAGGAGTGGAGAAATATTATTTCTTTCTGCATCTTGAGAGAATTCAATGCTCAGTTAGATATGATCTGTAGATGTGCTGAAATCTTATCAGAAACACATTGGGTTGTTTTTACATCGTTCTTTTTCCTTATGTCATTTGGACATTTTGTATTTTTTGCTTTATTGTATTTTCTCCACAGTCCCTAAATGTCTTTGCTCCTCAAAATAAGACAGAGAAAACTTGCCAACTATTTTATTTATTTATGTTCACCTTTATTTAACTAGGTAGGCCAGTTGAGAACAAGTTCTCATTTACAACTGCGACCTGGCCAAGATAAAGCAAAGCAGTGCGYCAAAAACAACACAGAGTTACACATGGGAAGAACAATCGTACAGTCAATAACACAATAGAAAAATATGTATACAGTGTGTGCAAATGAAGTAAGAAGGTGAGGTAATAAATAGGCCAATAGTGGCGAAGTAATTACAATTTAGCAATTTCCACTGGAGTGATATATGTGCAGATGAGGATGTGCAGGTAGAAATACTGGTGTGCAAAAGAGCAGAAAAACAAAAACTAATATGGGGATGAGGTAAGTAGTTGGTTGGATGGGCTATTTACAGATGGGCTGTCTACAGCTGCAGCGATCGGTAAGCTTCTCTGACAGCTGACGCTTAAAGTTAGTGAGGGAGATATAAGTCTACAATTTCAGTGATTTTTGCAATTGGCAGCAGTCATTGGCAGCAGAGAACTGGAAGGAAAGGCGGCCAAAGAAATGTGTTGGCTTTGGGGATGACCAGTGAAATATACCTGCTGGAGCGAGTGCTACAGGTGGGTGTTGCTATGGTGACCAGTGAGCTGAGATAAGGCGGAGCTTTACCTAGCAAAGACTTATAGATGACCTGGAGCCAGTGGGTTTGGCGACGAATATGTAGCGAGAGCATACAGGTCGCAGTGGTGGGTAGTATATGGGGCTTTGGTGACAAACTAGATTGAAGCATTCATTCTATCGATCTATTACATTATTCTGTTTCGCAAGGGTTTATTTAGTCTTCTAGGGCAACATATAATGACAAAAGAGAAGCTACATACATCTAACTATAGGCAAGTTGACTAAATCAGGCTAAACAAAATCCTGCACTCCCTGTCAAAAAGTTGTTCTGTTGTCTTTGACTGTAGCCTGTAGCGCATTTTCTATATTTGCGGGTTAGGGTTGGGTGTGGTCCTCAGATTTCCACTTTATCACATATAGTCGGGCGGTTGCGTATAGGTTAATGGCAGTTGTGGGTGGGTGCTGATGAACAAACAGCTGACCYGCGCACCACTAATGTCCGGGAGTCCAGCAGCAACCGGACCAGGTCTGGTGCTGGGTCAGGCAGCACACCTTGGGCAGGGATGTCCTGGACATCTCAGACGGGACCCAGGGCTGTGGTCGGCTCAGGAGAGGGTAGTTCCTCAGGAGCTGGTGCTGGTGGTGGGTCCAGGGCTGTGGCTGRGACGGACCCAGTTCAGGGCTGAATGGGTCGTTGGGTGTAGCAGCAGGTGTTTCAGAAGAAGGTGGCTGAGTCGCAGGTTGTTCCACTGGGAGCTGCTGCACTGGTTTCTGTGGGATAAGTGGCGCCTCTGGGGACTCCAGTGCTGGAGGTTGCCAGATGGACTGGATGRCCGACGGCTGCTGGGTCAGCCGGAGTTGTTCTGGCTTCTGCTGGCCTAGTAAAGAGTTGTGTGGCCCTTGGCTAGGTGGAGGTTTAGACTCGGTTGTCAGCTGAGGTGCTGGCTTGAGCAAAGGTGGTGAACGGATTGTTCTAGTCCCAGGGGTTGCTGGGAAGGCTCAGGTGGCGACCGGACTGTCTGCCAGCCGGGAGGTTGCTGGGCCACAGGCTTGCAGTAAAACTGCAGGATCTGAGGTGCTGGGTGTGGCGGAAGAGGTTCCTGCTCTGCTATAGAACCTGGGTGGTGGCAGAATCTCCCTGAGGGCTGCTACCGGCACCCCCTACATTGTCCTAGGGACTGGAAAGCCAGGTATAACAGCTCAGGTTGGCGATACTGTAGAAATGACAGGACCATAATAATAGCACATAATTTGGTTGGTGCTTATATTTGTCMTATTTCACACATGCATAAGTGTGTATTATACACGTGTGTATTGGAAATGTTGCATATCCCAACTCCCCCTGAGACAACCYCAGAGAGTGGGATCAYGGCCAGAGTCAGCCATTATCGACAGTGACCCCGGAGAAAGTAGGGTTAAGTGCCTTGCTCAAGAGAACACCAGCATATTTTTCACCTTGTTGGCTCGGGATTCGAACAAGCAACATTTAATTTACTGGCCCAACACTCAAACCGCTCAGCTACCTGATGGCTAACTGCCCTAGCAACTTCCCAAGCAACCAATCAGGGTCACACAGGTCAGAGAGAGTTTTAGAGGCCAGTTTATGGTACCCCTTAATGATCTCATTTGACATCAAAATGAGTCAAACCAAGTTGAAACTGTGTAAAATGGATAATGGAACTACATTTATAGTCTCTTCACTCTGTCCAGCTTGCAACTGTAAAGTCATCGAAACAAATTCTAGACTGTCAGGGAGAATCGAATATTCTAAAAGCAATGGATATGGATACAGGACTTAATTTGCTAATTTTGACGACGAGGAAATACAACCAATTTTAAGTGCGGCCCTCCCGAACTTGGTGAAGACTGAATGCGGCCGCAGGGCACAATTAGTTTGAGACCCCTGCACTTGACTCTCAGGCACCGCTCCTGGGAGATGGGGAGTGGAGTGTGCAACTTGAGGGTTGTGAGGTGCTGATACGATTCACCGGCATGGAAATCATTACACAAGTAATTGTACTGTATTAGAGGCCGATTTTGTATTATTATTATTTCTTTCATCACATACAGCCGAATAAATTATAATTTTATATTCATCCACTGTCTGACATGTTTCTGGATGATGTGATGACATCGTTTCTGCTCGTGCTGCTCTCCAGTGAGTGTGCATTCGTAATTGGCTCTCTAAACCCGGATCTAGAAAGATGGCAACAACCACGAAACGGCATATGCAAACGCGAGTAGATTACATTGAAGACAGCTGTCATCCATCTTGGACACTGTCTCTAGTTCATAGAAATTAGCTCAGTGATCTTAACAGTGACTGCTATCCCACATTCCACAATTATGACTTGTGTTAAGTTCAAGCTAAAGTCTGAAATAGTAGACTGCAGACTCATCATCATCTACAGATGTAGGATCTTAAGATTTTTCTTACTTTCAACTGAGGGATAAGATGTTGCTGCTGACAGGTAGAGGGCTGTGTTGAAGTTTTTTATACATCCCTTTTTCTCCCCAATTGGTAGTTACAGTCTTGTCTCCCCATGTCCTCTGAAACACGACCCAGCCAAGCCACACTGCCCGCTTAAACCAGAAGCACCACTGTGTCAGAGGAAACACCGTACACCTGGCACCCGTGTAAGCGCCCGCCACAGGAGTCGGTAGAGCGTGATGGGACAAGGACATCCCGGCCGGCCAAACCCTCCCCTAATCCAGACGACACTGGGCCAATTGTGCGCCGCCCCATGGGTCTCCCTGGACTCGAACCTGGATCTCTAGTGGCACAGCTAGCACTGCGTCGACCACCGCACCACTCAGGAGGCCTGGGTTGAAATTTCGAAATACAACATGAAAGGGGATTTGGTGTTTGCAGAAATTGGGCCAGTCTTTTCCTACTCCTAGACGTTTCCTATTTTTGCATTAATCCTCACTTTGTTCACAAATGTATTGGACAATGCAACACTTCGCTGTCCATGTCCCCCCTTCCCTGCATATCTGTTAATATTCTAATGTAAATTTGTTGGATTGCCATCCTTGTATTTATATTGCAGCTATATTTATTCCATTTTTATTCCAATAAGGCTATTACTTTTAACTTACATACTCCTATTCTTATTATGTCACATTGTTTAGAGGTGAACCTGCAAGTAAGCATTTCATTGTACATGTGCATATGACAAATACACTTGACTTGAAGTAGGTTGATAGGCCTTTATATATGCAATATCTGTGACTGCCTTTTAAGGCCTTATTTCAACTAGATGACTCGAGCACTTTGCTGACTGGCCTCGACCTGGTTCCATATTTGGTTCAAACTTTGCTTACCGCTCTGTGAGGTTTGTATAGCTTTTCCCCACTGCTTTTAGCTTTACTGCCACCTGCTGGTTCATCCAGTCTAACACGCTTCTGACTTTGGCTGAGTCTCAATTCTCCACTCTTCTCCCCAAGTGAGTACTTGCACACTTCCCGTCACAGATTTAAAAGCACTGGATTGGTGTAAACATTGGCTGGAAGGAGTTTCCACCATTGTTAAATCCATGATGGGGTGTGCAAGTGTGCGCTTAATAATAATAATAATAATAATAATGTATTTTATATAGCGCTTTTCAATTACAGATAATCTCAAAGACGCTTAAAAACAAAAGTACATGTAGTTCTCGGGCTGGACAATGGTCTTCAACAGAGGCACTCTCCTCAGCCGTGCTGTTCTCAGGTTCTCTGAGCCCGGAAGCAGGGGGGAATCAGTGGACTCATCCGGAGGGGGAGAGGCAAGCAAGTCAGTAAGACAGGTCCAGAACATCAGGCCAGCCGTGGCCATCCCCAGCTTCTTTGCAGACTTTGTGGGTAGATACTCCTCAAACAACATATAGAACCCTCCTTAGGGAGAAGGGTAGAGAATCGTGACTCAGCCCATTTCTGTATACTATCTGTCCTGCACTTGGTGAAAAGTACTGGGAAATACCGGTACAGAATACACACCAAAAAAACTATTGGGTACTACGTTCTTATACACCATAGACCAATACTTCACTAAACTTGGTGATAAACACTAAAACATCTACAGTAGTTAGTAAATAGATGTGGGGACACAGAGGCGAGAGCAAGGACAATACATGAATAACAAATKATAGAAAAAGTTAATGTGCATCCCCTCTCTTACGGAACAGCAGCAGCCATGTCAGCGARGACACATACTGGAGTTGGGACACTTAGTTAAAACTCTCCTTCCTCCCTCTGTCATCTGAAGGGAGCTACGGTAACAGGGTGGTTCTAATGCACTGTTGGAATGTTCCTCGGCGGGTCGGACACGTTAGTGGTTAGCCGGTTAGCGGCTGGCTCCAGCAGCCCCCCAGGGGTACAGCCTTGATTAATTGAGCTGGCAGATTTATGACGGCCTAGCAGCCGGTGGGGGGAAGCTCTTGGTTCGCTCCCAGCCGTAATTACAGGCTTCCCACTGCATGGGGTAACCTGTGTGTCACGCACGGCAGGACCGCATTCTCACTGTGATGAGTCTGGGGTCCGTCGGCCAGTCGAAACTGACTATCAGTCCTTTGGCTTGATGTGCAGTAGTGGCGGGMCGCAGCCGAATATCATCAGCCCTTTCCCTGACTCAAACATTGTTTAACTCAGAGACGGTGGGTCTGAGTGGCTGCTGCAGCCTTGATCATTATAGTGACTTTCATGTACAGTGCTATCAGTGTTAAACTTATTGAGACTGCAGAGAGCAGACTGTACCTATTGGACTGTAATGCGACATAAGGATAGACAAGAGAGCAGAGAATAGAGGCATAAGGAGAAACATTGTCAATGTTGTGTTGTTATACAGCATACAAAAGAGTCCCTTCAAACACTGATAGCCCAATACACCTTTAGTGTACAGTAGAGTATAGTGAGTCCTGAACACGGGCTGATGGAAGAAATCAGCTCCACCTCAGTTAATAGTGACCTCGGCAGTCCTAGACAGATGTGGCTYCYGAGTGGCGCAGCRGTCTAAGGCACTGCATCTCAGTGCTAGAGGTGTCACCATAGACYCTGGTTCGATTCCAGGCTGTATCACAACTGGCTGTGATTGGGAGTCCCATAGGGCGGCGCACAATTGGCCCAGTGTCTTCTGGGTTAGGGTTTGGCCGGGGTAGGCAGTCATTGTAAATAAGATTTTTTTCTTAACTGGCTTGCCTAGTTAAAAAAAATAGATAACTATGGATACCATATCAACCTACTCAATTCTATAGGCAAACTAGGACTTCTCAGTCTACCAATGTGACTAGTAATTTATATGTGAAGGATATGCATATGCCCATAGGTAGGTGGTCTACCTCCAACTGTAAATATTCCCTGTATAAAGAGAACGTATATCTAAAGGATATGTCATTACAGTAAGACAGTTGCTAGGTAACCAGGGAGGATTAGGTGGTCTACCTCCAACTGTAAATATTCCCTGTATAAAGAGAACGTATATCTAAAGGATATGTCATTACAGTAAGACAGTTGCTAGGTAACCAGGGAGGATAATTGTGAATTTCAACATCAGATCTTTGAGCCAACTATGTGTTGTCATGCTACAGTATTAGATTTGACTTGTTAACAGAGTTGTATGTTGTTGATGCTTGTCTACTGACTGTTTTATTACAGTAAGGGTGTCTTGGTGCAACACTTGCACACAACTAGATCTTGGCAACACACACAGATAGGTCTACACATGCACTCACAAAAACACACAGGTACACACACCCACATGCACACTAGGCCTTGCCACGGTAGATGGGGAATCGAAGCTGACTGCTCCCCCTCCTTACTGCCAGATTTATGGAGGGCATTAAATGCTATGTCTGCAGAACGAACAGAGTACACAGTGTAACAAGCTGTAACATCCCTGAGTTAAAGCTCTCACGAGGCAGGTTCCCTGGAAGGAGAGGTAGAAAAAAACAGCCCCTGGAGAAATTCCTCAGATTTTTGTTTGTATTTTTGGGAGCAATAACTATGGAGAAGCACAGTGGGAGTGTGTTTGCGCACAACAACAATGCTAAAGCACACGGCCAAGTGTGAACAGATTGATGGCACTCTGGGCACGTTTCAGGATGATACCAGTATAGCCCCACATGAATAAATACTGTGTTATGAGCAGTTATAAGCACTACGTGTATCAGTCATAGTATTTACAGTATAGCCACCTCAGTTGCCCTACAGCAGCACACATATTTCAAGTGTTTGACATCATGGATTGAAAGGCTACAAGTGCGCACTGTAGAGGAAAGTGGGGTAAGTTGAGAAATGTGTTTTTATATTCAGCAAGGGAAATATAGTATTCTTTCTAACAAAGATATCTACATATTGTATATTTCAGGATGTTGGGTATGCCTGAAAAAAAAAAAAGGACTCATGGCACAACTTACCTTGGGTATCTAGTAAATTGAGCCGCGGAACAGTGTAAGTTAAGTACATTTTTGTACTGAATTAAATATTACAACTATCTTTTTAAAACTATGTATTTCTTTATTTCCAAAACACAATTACAGTCACTTTTTTATTTTAATMATTTTAAGCATCTTTTAACACAGGTTTAACACATAACAAACACATTTTTTAACACTTTTATTAACATAGGCCAGGGATGATCCAACCTCATATCCAATCATTAATGCCAGTATTACACCTGGGAAGAAAACACTTCAATTTGCTCAACTTGTCATTGGCTCAACTTACCCCATGGCCATTGGCTCAACTTACCCCAAGGCAAACATTTTGACTATATTAACCCACACAGCTACAAGGATGCTCTTTCATGCTAGGTTTAAGACCTCATATTGTGGTAGTCCCGACCCATTGTTCACCCATCTTGGAATACCTGATGGTCAAATGCTGACCCTTCTACCTCCCGAGGGAGTTTTCAGGTGTTATCTCAGTTTTTCACAATTCCTGTTTATGCTGGTGAATGAGGACCCAAAAGCGACTTAATAGAAACAGAGTCTTTATCCAGTCTTAAACAAACAAAGAAACTCCTGGATAATATCAAAGGTTAATCCAAAACAGGAAACTGAAATCCTCCTCGTCAGTAGAGAGGAACGACTGGAGACGCGACCACAGACTGCAGGTCGCTTCAGGAAGGCACAGCCGTAGCTGACATAGACACCTGCTCACAGCAGCTCTGAAGAAGGCAAAAAAGCGACAGGGCGGAACAAGGACAACAGAACAGCAAACATCAAACAAGAATCCGAAAGGACAGAAGCGGAAAACAGAGGGAGAAATAGGGACTCCAATCAGAGGGCAAAACAGCGGGACAGGTGTGAAAGAGCAAATGAGGCAGTTAGGAGAATGAGAAAACAGCTGGACAGGAACGGAACGATAGAAGAGAGAGGTGAGAGAGGGAGAGAGGAGGGGAGAGAGAGAGGATAGAAAGAGGGAAGAACCAACAAGACCAGCAGAGGGAAGCACAGGGACAAGACATGACGATCAATGACAAAACATGACAGTACCCCCCACTCACCGAGCGCCTCCTGGCGCACTCGAGGAGGAACCCTGGCGGCAACGAAGGAAATCATCAATCAACGAACGGTCCAGCACGTCCGAGATGGAACCCAACTCCTCTCCTCAGGACCGTAACCTCCCAATCTACTAAGTACTGGTGACCACGTCCCCGAGAACGCATGTCCATGATCTTCCGTACCTTGTAAATAGGTGCGCCCTCGACAAGGACGGGGGGGGGAGGGAAGACGAACGGGGGCGCGAAGAAAAGGCTTGACACAGGAGACATGGAAGACAGGGTGGACGCGACGAAGATGTCGCGGAAGAAGCAGTCGCACAGCGACAGGATTGACGACCTGAGAGACACGGAACGGACCAATGAACGCGCGGAGTCAACTTGCGGAGAAGCTGTCGTAAGGGGAAGGTTACGAGTGGAAAGCCACACTCTCTGACCGCGACAATACCTAGGACTCTTAATCCTACGGTTTATTGGCGGCTCTCACAGTCTGTGCCCTGTAACGGCAAAGTGCAGACCTGACCCTCCTCCAGGTGCGCTCACAACGTTGACAAAAGCCTGAGAGGGGGGAACGCTGGACTCGGCGAGCTGGGACGAGAACAGAGGAGGCTGGTACCAAGACTACTCTGAAACGGAGATAGCCCGGTAGCAGACGAAGGAAGCGAGTTGTGAGCGTACTCTGCCCAGGGAGCTGTTCTGCCAAGACGCAGGGTTTCGAAACGAAAGGCTGCGTAATATGCGACCAATCGACTGATTGGCCCTTTCTGCTTGACCGTTTAGACTGGGGATGAAACCCGGAAGAGAGACTGACAGAAGCACCAATCAAACGACAGAACTCCCTCCAAAACTGTGACGTGAATTGCGGGCCTCTGTCTGAACGGCGTCTAACGGGAGACCATGAATTCTGAACACATTCTCAATGTGATCTCTCCGCTGCGGAAGGAAGCTTAAGCGAGGGAATGAAATGTGCCGCCTTAGAGAACCTATCGATAACCGTAAGAATCACAGTCTTCCCCGCAGACGAAGGCAGACCGGTAATAAAGTCTAAGGCGATGTGAGCCATGGTCGAGAAGGAATGGGAAGCGGTCTGAGACGACCGGCAGGAGGAGAGTTACCTGACTTAGTCTGCGCGCAGTCCGAACACGCAGCCACGAAACGGCGCGTGTCACGCTCCTGAGTAGGCCACCAAAACCGCTGGCGAATAGAAGCAAGCGTACCCCGAACGCCGGGTGGCCAGCTAACTTGGCAGAGTGAGCCCACTGAAGAACAGCCAGACGAGTAGAGACAGGAACGAACAGAAGGTTACTAGGACAAGCGCGCGCGGCGACGCAGTGTGAGTGAGTGCTGCTTTACCTGTCTCTCAATTCCCCAGACAGTCAACCCGACAACACGCCCTTCAGGGAGAATCCCCTCGGGGTCGGTAGAAGCCACAGAAGAACTAAAGAGACGGGATAAGGCATCAGGCTTGGTGTTCTTTATTTCCCGGGCGATAAGAAATCACGAACTCGAAACGAGCGAAAACAACGCCCAACGAGCTTGACGTGCATTAAGTCGTTTGGCAGAACGGATGTACTCAAGGTTCTTATGGTCAGTCCAAACGACAAAAGGGACGGTCGCACCACCTCCAACCACCTGTGCGCCATTCGCCTATGGCTAAGCGGATGGCGAGCAGTTCGCGGTTACCCACATCATAGTTGCGTTCCGATGGCGACAGGCGATGGAGAAAAGTAGCGCAAGGATGGACCTTATCGTCAGAATGGAAGCGCTGAGACAGAATGGCTCCCACGCCCACCTCTGAAGCGTCAACCTCGACAATGAATTGTTTAGTGACGTCAGGAGTACACAGGATAGGAGCGGAAGTAAAAACGCTTCTTGAGGAGATCAAAAGCTCCCGGGCGGAACCGGACCACTTAAAGCAAGTCTTGACAGAGTCAGAGCTGTGAGAGGGACAGCACACTTGACCGAAATTACGATAGAACGCCGATAGAAATTAGCGAAAACCGAGAAAGCGCTGCAACTCGACACGTGCTTAGGGACGGGCCAATCGCTGACACGCCTGGACCTTAGCGGGATCCATCTGAATGCCTTAGCGGCAAATAACAGAACGAGAAATGTGGACAGAGGGACATGAAGGCGCACTTCTCAGCCTTCACGTAGAGACAATTCTCTAAAAAGGCGCTGGAGTACACGTCGAACGTCGCTGACACATGAATCGTCGAGTGAACGGTGAAAAAGATCCAGGATATCGTCAAGAGTATAACGACGGAATACGAAAGATGCATTCACACGCATGTCATCGAGTACTCCGATCGAACTACAATGCCTAAGAAAGCACAGCTGAGCATTAGCGAGACACAGACGGCAGAACCCGGTATCTCAAATGCCCTAACGAGAGTGTTTTAAACGCCGTTTTCCACTCGTCCCCCCTCTTGATGCGCACGAGATGGGAAGCGTTACGAAGGTCCAACTTAGTAAAGAACCTGGCTCCCTTGCAGAACTCGAAGGCTGACGACATAAGGGAAGCGATAACGATTCTTAACCGTTATGTCATTTCAGCCTCGATAATCCACGCAGGGGCGCAGCAGCCGGAGTACCGTCCTTCTTCTTAAAAAAAAAACCCGCTCCGGCGGGAGAGGAAGAAGGCACCACCTACCGAGTACGGCGTCGAGAGAAACAGACAGATAATCCTCGAGAAGCCTTACGTTCGGGAGCCCGACAGAGAGTATAGTCTACCCCGAGGGGGAGTGGTCCCGGAAGGAGATCAATTACAACAATCATTAACGCACCGGTGAGGAGGAAGAGAGTTGGCTCTGGGACCGAGCACTGAAGACCGTGCGCAGATCATGATATTCCTCCGGCACTCTCTGTCAAATCACCAGGTTCTGCCTGAGTAGAGGGGACAGAAGAAACAGGAGGGATAGCAGACATTAAACACTTCACATGACAAGAAACGTTCCAGGATAGGATAGAATTACTAGACCAATTAATAGAAGGATTATGACAACTAGCAGGGATGACCCAAAACAACAGGTGTAAAAGGTGAACGAAAATCAAAAAGGAAATGGGTCTCACTGTGGTTACCAGATACTGTGAGGGTTACAAGGTAGTGTCTCACATCTGATACTTGGGAGAAGACTACCATCTAAGGCGAACATGGCGTGGGCTTCCCTAACTGTCTGAGAGGAATGTCATGTTTCCGAGCCCATGCTTCGTCCATCATAAACAACCCTCAGCCCAGAGTCTATCAAGGCACTGCAAGAAGCAGCCGAACCGGTCCAGCGTAGAATGGACCGACAAGGTTAGTACAGGATCTTGATGGAGAGACCTGAGTAGTAGCGCTCACCAGTAGCCCTCCGCTTACTGATGAGCTCTGCTTTTACTGGACATGACATGACAAAATGTCCAGCAGAACGCAATAGAGGCAAAGGCGGTTGGTGATTCTCCGTTCCCTCTCCTTAGTCGAGATGCGAATACCTCCCAGCTGCATGGGCTCAGTCTCTGAGCCGGTGGGAGGAGATGGTTGAGATGCGGAGAGGGGAAACACCGTTAACGCGAGCTCTCTTCCACGAGCTCGGTGACGAAGATCTACCCGTCGTTCTATGCGGATGGCGAGTGCAATCAAAGAGTCCACGCTGGAAGGAACCTCCCGGGAGAGAATCTCATCCTTAAACCTCAGCGTGGAGTCCCTCCAGAAAAACGAGCGAGCAACGCCGGCTCGTTCCAGTCACTGGATGCAGCAAGAGTGCGAAACTCTATAGAGTAATCCGTTATGGATCGATCACCTTGACATAGGGAAGCCAGGGCCCTGGAAGCCTCCTTCCCAAAAACTGACACGATCAAAAACCCCGTATCATCTCCTCTTTTAAAGTTTCTGATAAACGTTAGAACACTCAGCCCTTGCCTCCCAGAATAGCGTGCCCACTCCCGACCCGACCAGTACAGGAGTGATATGACGTAAGCGATCCGAGCTCTCTCTCTTGAGTATGTGTTGGGCTGGAGAGAGAATACAATATCACACTGGGTGAGAAAGGAGCGACACTCAGTGGGCTGCCAGAGTAACAAGGTGGGTTATTAACCCTAAGGTTCCGGAGACTCGGAAGACCAGGAAGTAGCTGGTGGCACGAGACGAAGACTCTGAAACTGTCCTGAGAGATCGGAGACGTGAGCGGCCAGGGTCTCAACGGCATGACGAGCAGCAGACAATTCCTGCTCGTGTCTGCCGAGCATTGCTCCCTGGATCTCGACGGCAGTGTTGCGAGAATCCGTAGTCGCTGGGTCCATTCTTGGTCGGATTCTTCTGTTATGCTGGTGAATGAGGACCCAAAAGCGACTTAATAGAAACAGAGTCTTTATTCCAGTCTTAAAAAACAAAGAAACTCCTGGATAATTATCAAAGGTTAATCCAAAACAGGAAACTGAAATCCTCTCGTCAGTAGGAGAGACGACTGGAGACGCGACCACAGACTGCAGGTCGCTTCAGGAAGGCACAGGCCGTAGCTGACATAGAACCTGCTCACACGCAGCATCTGAAGAAGGCAAAACACGACAGGGCGGAACAAGGACACAGAACAGCAAACATCAAACAAGAATCCGACAAGGACAGAAGCGGAAAACAGAGGGAGAAATAGGGACTCCAATCAGAGGGCAAAACAGGGACAGGTGTGAAAAGAGCAAATGAGGCAGTTAGGAGAATGAGAAACAAGCTGGGAGCAGGAACGGAACGATAGAGAGAGAGAGAGCGAGAGAGGGAAGAGGGAGGGGGAGAGAGAGGGATAGAAAAGAGGGAAGAACCCAACAAGACCAGCAGAGGGAAGCACAGGGACAAGACATGACGATCAATGACAACAACATGACAATTCCTGACATTTAATCGTAGTAACAAATCCCTGTCTAGGTACGTAGGATCACCACTTTATTTTAAGAATGTGAAATGTCAGAATAATAGTAGAGAGAATGGTTTATTTAAGCTTTTATTTCTTTCATCACATTCCCAGTGGGTCAGAAGTTTACATACACTCAATTAGTACATGGTAGCATTGCCTTTAAATTGTTTAAACTGGGTCAACATTTTGGGTAGCCTTCCACAAGCTTGGGTGAATTTTGGCCCATTCCTCCTGACAGAGCTGTGTAACTGAGTCAGGTTTGTAGGCCTCCTTGCTCGCACATGCTTTTTCAGTTCTGCCACAAATTTTCTATAGGATTGAGTTCAGGGCTTTGTGATGGCCACTCCAATACCTTGACTTTGTTGTCTTGAGATTTGCCTATCAACTTATAACATCATTTTCCTATCTTGAAACATCCTATTTGTGAGTGCACCAGTCCTCTGAGCAGAGACCCCAACACTGATCTGCACCCCGTGCTTCACGTTGGGATGGTGTTCTTTGGCTTGCAAGCCTCCCCCTTTTTCCTCCAAACATAACGATGGTCATTATGGCCAAACAGTTCTATTTTTGTTTCATCAGACTAGAGGACATTTCTCCAAAACGTCAATCTTTGTCCCATGTGCAGTTCCAAACCGTAGTTTGGCTTTTTTATGCTGGTTTTGGAGCAGTGGCTACTTCCTTGCTGAGCAGCCTTTCAGGTTATGTCGATATAGGATCGTTTTACTGTGGATATAGATAGTTTTGTACCTGTTTCCTCCAGCATCTTCACAAGGTCCTGTGCTGTTCTGGGATTGATTTGCACTTTTCGCACCAAAGTACGTTCATCTCTAGGATAGAGAACGCGTCTCCTTCCTGAGCGGTATGACGACTGTGTGGTCCCATGGTGTTTATACTTGCATACTATTGTTTGTACAGATAAACGTGGTACCTTTAGGTGTTGGAAATTGCTCCCAAGGATGAACCAGACATGTGGAGGTCTACAATTGTTTTTCTGAGGTCTTGGCTGATTTCTTTTTGATTTTCCCATGATGTCAAGCAAGAGGCCCTGAGTTTGAAGGTAGGCCTTTGAATACATACCAGGTACACCTCCAATTGACTCAAATTATGTCAATTAGCCTATCAAGAGCTTCTAAAGCCATGAAATTATTTTCTGGAATTTTCCATGCTGTTGAAAGGCACAGTCAACTTAGTGTATGTAAACTTCTGACACGCTGGAATTGTGATACAGTGAATTATAAATGAAATAATCTGTCTGTAAACAATTGTTGGAAAAATTACTTGTGTCATGCACAAAGTAGATGTCCTAACTGACTTGCCAAAACTATAGTGTGTTGACAAGAAATGTGTGGAGTGGTTGAAAAACGAGTTTTAATGACTCCAACCTAAGGGTATGTAAACTTCTGACTTCAACTGTATAACAAGCTGTCACTTACCGAACCGTACAAAGCTATAAACATGCAGGAAAACTTACGTCCAGACACTGCCTTTTTTGTTGCTGCCGATTTTAATTAATTCTGTGTCATTAAGACACCTGATGCCCAACTTTCACCAACACATCTCCGAAAGTGCTAGACCACTGTTATTCTAGCCACATGCAAGCATACAAGGCCCTCCCTTGTCTGTCATTCAGCAAATCAGATCATGACTCCATACACCTGCTTCCTGTTTATGAGCAGAAGCTCAAAAAGGGACTAACCATGACTCGCTTTGTTGAGAAATTGTCATCAGAATCAGAGATCATGCTACAAGACTGCTTTGCTTGCGCTGATTGGAATATGGTTAGAGACTACGCCGATAACATTAAAGCGCTAAACACCTCCATCACCAGCTTCATACGGAAATGCACAGTAAAGGTTCGCCGCTTCCCCAATCAAAAGCCCTGGAATAACACTGAGGTTGACGCTAAACTAAAGGACAGGGCTACCGCACACAGGGCTGTCACAGACAACGCTGAGGCTCCGGCTGAGGACAGAAACAAGTACAATATGTCCCGCTACGACCTCCACATATATACTGAACAAAACTATAAACGTAACCAAGTGTTGGTCCCATGTTTCCTGAGCTGAAATAAAAGATCCCTGAAATGTTCCATTAAAAGCTAATTTCTCTCAAATTATGTGCACACATTTGATTAAATCCCTATATTATCTTAGTGAGAATTTCTCCTTTGCGAAGATAATCCATCCACCTGACAGGTGTGGAATATCAAGGATCTGATTAAACAGTATGATAATTACACAGGTGCACCTTGTGCTGGGGGACCATAAAAAGCCACTCTAAAATGTGCAGTTTTGGCACACAACACAATGCCACAGATGTCTCAAGTTTTGAGGGAGTGTGCAATTAGTATGCTGACTACAGGAATGTCCACCGATGCTGTTGCCAGGTAATTGAATATTCATTTTTCTACCATAAGCCACCTCCAACATTGTTTTAGAGAATTTGGCAGAACGTCCAATTGGCCTCACAACCGCAGACCACATGTAACCACTTCACCCCAGGACCTCCACATCCGGCTTCTTCTGCAGGATTGTCTGAGACCAGCCAACTGGACAGTTGATGAACCTGTGGGTTTGCACAACCAAAGAATATCTGCACAAACTGTCAGAAACCGCCTCAGGGAAGCTCTTTTGCATGCTCGTCATCCTGACCAGGGTCTTGACCTGACTCCAGTTCAGTGTCGTAACTGACTTCAGTGGGCAAATGCTCACCTTCGATGGCCACTGGCACGCTGGAGAAGTGTTCTCTTCACTGATTAATCCTGGTTTCAACTGTASCGGGCAGATGGCAGACAGCGTGTATGGCRTTGTGTGGGCGAGCGGTTTGCTGATGTCAACATTGTGAACAGAGTGCCCCATGGTGGCAGTGGAGTTATGGTATGGGCAGGCATAAGCTACGGACAACGAACACAATTGCATTTTATCGMCGACAATTGAATGCACAGAGATACMGTGAGGAGATCCTGAGGCCCATTGTCGTACCATTCATCCGCCGGCATCACCTCATGTTTCAGCATGATAATGCACAGCACCATTTTGCAAGGATCTGTACACAATTCCTGGAAGCTTAAAATGTTCTTACATGACCTGCAACTCACCAGACATGTCACCCATTTAGCATGTTTGGGATGGTCTGGATTGACATGTCCAACAGCATGTTTCAGTTCTCGCCAATATCCAGCAACTTCGCACAGCCATTGAAGAGGAGTGGGAGAACGTTCCACAGGCCACAATCAACAGCCTGATCAACTATATGCAAAGAAGATGTGTTGCGCTGCATGAGGCCGCATCTCTACTTGGTATGGCAACAGCACCAATCTCGATCGCATGGCGCTACAGAGGGTGGAGCGGACAGCCCAGTACATCACTTGGGCCAAGCTCCCTGCTATCCAGGACCTCTATATCAGGCGGTGTGAAAGGAAGGCCCGGAAAATTGTTAAAGAATCCAGCTATCCAAGCCATAGACTGTTCTCTCTGCGGTACCGGTGCATCAAGTTTGACACCAACCGGCTCCTTAACAGCTTCTATCCCCAGCCATAATACTGCTAAATAGCTAACATAATGGCTACAGAGACTATATGAGTTGGCCCTTGTTTTTATTGTTATTTTTGCACTCTCTCTGTGCACACTCACAAGACTCTACACACTCACGCACACTGACACTCTAAGACACACATAACATGCACACACATTTATACTGACTAGACACACACAGTACACACATACAGTACACTCTCATACAATAGCAATTTACGCTGCTACTACTTTGCTTAAAATCTGTTTTTGGACCTGCTGTAACTTCCTTACCACTTTTCCCATGCGGTTTATTCCTTCATATACACCAAGAAATGATGACCTCTTCCTAAATATTTGGTCAAATTATTMATTTTGTGTATGGTTTCCTAGAGACAGGAGTTGCTCAACTTACCCCTTTGGCTCAATTTAGCTCATTCTCCCCTAYACTAACAAATTACATTCTCCTGTATTTTTTGTGGCTTATATTTCTCCTTCTTTTTGAGTGTATCTGCACTTTTAGGTAGATGTAACCTCTAACTACTCATACAGGGTTAGATATTAGTCAAGTTTATGATTGGGGTAGGTAAAATGATCTGATTCTAGAACTGCAACTTCAACTATATATTTGTCTAATCCCAGAGAAGTGCAACCGAGAACCAGTAGAGGGTAGTAGATTGTCAGTGGAGTTAATATTTTTCACACATAATCAATATGCATGTGTACAGTCACACATGACCAAAGTTGTTACCACATTGCACTCATACTTGGTCCAATAAATATCTTGTGAGAAATACTTTTGACGTGCCACAACTGTGTGCAAACTTTACACACTCATCTCTTCTCATACAATATGTAATCTGCATTTGGTGAGAAAGGCCAACAACAGCTAAGAGCAGGAAAATGCAAAATAATCCAAAAGGAATTTTCATTTGACTTATTTCATAACTAGACGGCTATATGGCTGGCAAGCAAAAATAACGTCAATGACTACAATCACAAAGCATTTCATGTTTTTTCTCTTCGCTTGTTAGGAGCGTATCGATTTACAGTTTATTTCATTGGAAAATATGGATGAACCGACCACGGAAAAAAACAATGGTACCTTGTTGCATTGGTCCCTTCAACTTTCACATCAAAGGATGTTCTTAAACAGGAGATGCGTTTTCCTTCCGACTGCTGTGTTGTTGTTTTATGATTTATATCAAACACACACAGAACATTCAATTAAATGCAGGCAACCAAAAGCTCTTTCAATTACCAACAATCTCCACCACTTTACAATACCTACAGCGCTTTCAGAAAGTATTCACACTCTTTGAATTTTTCCACATTTTGTTGTGTTACAAAGTGGGAAAAGCTATTTATTTAATTGTAATTTTTTGTCAACAATCTACACAAAATACTCTGTAATGTCAAAGTGGAAGAAAAGTTCAAAAAAAAATATGAAAGCTAAAACTCTAATATATCTTGATTAGATGAGTATTCAACCTCCTGAGTCAATACATGTTAGAATAAGCTTTGGTAGCGATTACAGCTGTGAGTCTTTCTGGGTAAGTTTCTAAGAGCTTTCCACACCTGGGTTGTGCAACATTTGCCCATTATTCTTTTCAAAATGTTTCAAGCTCTGTCAAATTGGTTGATGATCATTGCTAGACAACCCAGGTGTGGATAGCTCTTAGAAACTGCTCTTAGATTTTCAAGCAGATTTAAGTTAAAACTGTAACTCGGCCACTCAGGAACATTACTGTCTTCTTGGTAAGCAACTCCAGTGTAGATTTGGCCTTGTGTTTTAGGCTTTTGTCATGCTGAAAGGTGGATTTCTCTCCCGGTGTCTGATGGAAAGCAGACTGAACCAGTTTTTCCTCTAGGATTTTGCCTGTGCTTAGCTCCATTCCATTTATTTTCAACCCTGAAAAACTCCCCAGTCCTTAACAACTACAAGCATACACATAACATGCAGCCACCACTATGCTTGAAAATATGGAGAGTGGTACTCAGTAATGTGATGTATTAGATTTTCCCCGGACATAACACTTTGTATTCAGGACAAAAAGTGAATTGCTTTGCCACACTTTTTTGCAGTATTACTTTAGTGCCTTGTTGCAAACAGGATGCATGTTTTGGAATATTTTATTCTGTCAAGGCTTCCTTCTTTTCAATCTGTCAATTAGGTTAGTGTGGTGGAGTAACTACAATGTTGTTGGTCCAACCTTAGTTTTCTCTTATCTCAGCCATTAATTAAACTCTGTAACTCTCATAAAGTCACCATTGGCCTCATGGTGAAATCCCTTAGCGGTTTTCTTCCACTCCGGCAACTGAGTGAGGAATGAAGCCTGTATCTTTGTAGTGACTCGGTGTAATTAATAACTTTGCCATGTTGAAAGGGATATTCAATGTCTGCTTTTTTAAAAACCTGTCTACCAATAGGTGCCCTTCTTTGCAAGGCATTGGAAAAAATAAAAATAAGATAAAAAACAGACATTGAATATCTGTCACGCCCTGACCTTAGTTCCTTTTTTTATGTCTCTATTTTGGTTTGGTCAGGGCGTGAGTTGGGGTGGGCATTCTATGTCTGGTGTTCTATGTTGTCCTTTTCTATGTGTTTGGCCGGGTATGGTTCTCAATCAGAGGCAGCTGTCTATCGTTGTCTCTGATTGAGAACCATACTTAGGTAGCCTGTTCCCACATGTGTTTGTGGGTAGTTGTTTCCCGTTTCGTGTCGTTCACTCTCTTTGTTGTTTTTTGTCATTCAGTGTTCAGTTTATTTAATTAAATTACAATGAACACTTACCACGCTGCGTGTTGGTCCGATGATTCCTATTCCTCATCATCAGACGAAGAGGAGCGTTACAGAACTACCCACCACCAAAGGACCAAGCAGCGTGGTAGGAAGGAGCAGCAATTGATGGACTCCTGGACATGGGAGGAAATCTTGGACGGCAAGGGACCCTGGGCACAGCCAGGAGAGTATTGCCATCCTAAAGAGGAGCTGGAGGCAGCCAAAGCGGAGCGGCGACGCTACGAGGAGTTAGCTCGAGGAAACATGCACGAGAGGCAGCCCCAGAAATGTCTTTGGTGGGGGTACACGGGGAGTTTGGCAGAGTCAGGTAGGAAACCTGAGCCAACTCCCCGTGCTTACCGGGTGGAGCGTCGTACTGGTCAGGCACCGTGTTATGCGGTGGAGCGCACGGTGTCTCCAGTACATGTTCATAGCCCGGTGCGCTACATTGCAGCTCCTCGCATCGACCGGGCTAGAGTGGGCATCGAGCCAGGAGGGATTGTGCCAGCCCTGCTATCCAGACCTCCAGTACATCTCTCTACGGCCCAGGATATCCTGCGCTGGCTCTGGCGCACTGTGTCTTCAGTGCGTCTGCACAGCCCAGTGCGTCCTGTGCTGCGCCCCGCACGTGCAGGGCCAAAGTCACCATCCAGCCAGGACGGGTTGTGCAGGCTCGTTGCTCGAGACCTTCAGTGCGCTCCACGGCCCAGTGCATGGTGAGTCCTGTGCCTGTGCTAAGCCCTAACCCTCCTGCATGTCTCCCCAGCCTGGTGAGTCCTGTGCCTTCTCCCAGAGCCAGGCCTCCTGTGTGTCTATCCACTCCAGTGATGATCCATGGCAAGAAGCCTCCAGTGATGATCCATGGTACGAAGCCTCCAGTGATGATCCATGGCACAAAGCCTCCAGTGATGATCCATGGCAAGAAGCATCCAGTGATGATCCATGGCACGAAGCCTCCAGTGATTATCCATGGCACGAAGCCTCCCGTGAGGAGTTATGGCACGAGGCCTCCAGCGACGCCTCTAGTCCGGAGCAGCCGGAGTCTCCCTCCTGTCCGGAGCAGCCAGAGTCTCCCTCCTGTCCGGAGCAAAGCCAGAGTCTCCCTCCTGTCCGGAGCAACCAGAGTCTCCCTCCTGTCCGGAGCAAGCCGGAGTCGCCCTCCTGTCCGGAGCAAGCCAGAGTCACCCTCCTGTCCGGAGCAAGCCAGAGTCGCCTCCTGTCCAGAGCAAGCCAGAGTCGCCCTCCTGTCCGGAGCAAACCAGAGTCGCCCTCCTTCGATGCTCCGGAGCAAGCCAGAGTCGCCCTCCTGTCCGGGGAGCAAGCCAGAGTCGCCCTCCTGTCCGGAGCAGCCGGGGTCGGCGTGTAGGGTCCCCGCTCTGGAGGCGCCACCTAAGTGGGCCAAGCCAGAGGTAGAGCAGGGTCTACGTCCCGCACCAGAGCCGCCACCCGGGTGAAATGCCCACCCAGACCGTCCCCTATAGGTTCAGGTTTTGCGGCCGGAGTCCGCACCTTTGGGGGGGGGGGTACTGTCACGCCCTGACCTTAGTTCCCTTTTTATGTCTCTATTTTGGTTTTGGTCAGGGCGTGAGTTGGGGTGGTGTAACGCTCGTCTTCCTCCTCGTCTGAGGAGGAGCAAGGATCGGACCAAAGCGCAGCGTGGTTTGAATACATAATTTTAATTATAGCAACGAAGACGAAAGACACTTGACAAAATACAAAACAATAAACGACGTGAACAAACGAACGAAAACAGTACCGTGTGGCGAACAAACACAGACACGGCAACAATCACCCACAAACAAACATTGAAAGCAGCCTACCTTAATATGGTTCCGAATCAAAGACAATGACAAACACCTGCCTCTGATTGAGAACCATATTAGGCCAAACGAACAAACCTAAACATAGAAACAAATAACATAGACTGCCCACCCCAACTCACGCCCTGACCATACTAAATAAAGACAAAACAAGGGAAATAAGGTCAGGAACGTGACAGGTGGGCATTCTATGTTTTGTTCTATGTTGTCCTTTTCTATGTGTTTGGCCGGGTGTGGTTCTCAATCAGAGGCAGCTGTCTATCGTTGTCTCTGATTGAGAACCATACCTAGGTAGCCTGTTCCCACCTGTGTTTGTGGGTAGTTGTTTCCTGTTTTGTGTTTTTTCACCTTACAGGACTGTTTCGTGTCGTTCACTCTCTTTGTTGTTTTTTGTCATTCAGTGTTCAGTTTATTTAATTAAATTACAATGAACACTTACCACGCTGCGTGTTGGTCCAATGATTCCTATTCCTCATCATCAGACGAAGAGGAGCGTTACAATATCCTTTTGTGGTTGAATCTGTGTTTAAAATGTACTGCTCAGCTGAGGGACCTTGCAGATAATTGTATGTGTGGCGTACAGAGATGAGGTAGTCATTCAAAAATCATATGAAACACTATTATTGCACACAGAATGAGTCCATGCAACTCATTAAGTGACTTGTTAAGAACATTTGTACTCCTTAACGTATTTAGGCTTGCCAAAACAACAGGGTTGAATACTTATTGACCCAAGACATTTCAGCTTTCAATTGAATTATTAATTTGTACACATTTCGAAAACATAATTCCACTTCGACGTTATGAGGTATTGTTTGTAGGCGTGACAAAAGAAAGTGATTTAATACATGTAACACAACAAAATTTGGAAAAAGCCAAAGGGTGTGTATACTTTCTGAAGACACTATACCCGTAGATGCCTGTCTGTATGCCAAGAGGTGGAAATCTGGAAGTATTATCCAAACATACTGTGCTATTCTGAAAATAGATCCTGTTATCAGCTCAGAAAGTACACATACGTTCACAGAAACACACAAATGAATGCAGAAATGCTCATAGTCGCGCGTATATAGAAAAAATAATGCATGATATTAGGTATGACTCTTAGATAGGCCTATACCATCCTTAACCCTAATCAGATAGGACAGATAGGATTCCTTATTACTTCAATGGGTTACTGTTCAGTGCCCCCTGGAGTTCTTTCTCATAATTACATGCAATTGAAAAATAAAGGCTTGGTTGCTGTGAGGTTTATGTTGAACTCCCAGGCAAGAGACAGCTTTATGAAATAACTCTTGATGTGAGTAAGATGTCATTCCAGAAATAGGTCAGATCACAATCTTGGCATGAACATGTACCATTTGAGTTCCATGTAACTGAAAATTACCACAGCCTGACCATACCCACGTGAAAAAATACTACAGGTTTACTATGGAATACTACAGTACTTGTTATAGAATTCTGTAGTAAACTGTAGTATACTGTAGAATAATATACCTCACACAGTACTATCCCTCGATCATGTTGTAGTATACTGTAGAATAATATAGTAAATAATACAGTATTATCCGCAAACAAACACTGTCTTACAGTAGTCTGCAAAAGCACTATAGTCTACAAAGACACTTGTTTTTTTAAACTATAGTAATACTACCATGTTTAATTTGCATATACACAGCCAATTCCTCACCCCCATATTGCAATTTGTACCACCCATAAGTGAGAAACACACCAAGTATAGACCATGCATTGCAGTAGCACTGAACCTATCCATTTAGACCCCAGTCCTACCTACCTAAAGATTATGGAAAATGTATTTCTCTAGTAGGTTTCCCCAAGTAGAAAGCCCCTAGTTCTATGTCAAAGATGATAAAATAAAAATACTACACTAATGCTCGCAAAAACACTACAGTAAATACTACAGTATGCAAAAACACAACATTTACAACTATAGTATATACCGATTTGTTTTTACTACAGTATTTACACTATTGTACAGTAAATACTACAGTAAATACTACAGTAAAGTCCACAAATAAATGGATTTTCCAAAGACATCTTCAGGGACCTTCTCAAAGAAATGGTATAGATAGTTATGTTTTATAAATATAAATAAGCTACAGGTAAGTGAAATTACATTCCCAAGGTGGTGGGTCTCAAAGTTCCACTTATCATCTTGACATAACATCCCAACCATTACTTGGATATAGTTGTTTATGAGCTGTTATCATTCGCAGATTGTGTATTTTTGTGGACATGGAAGGGAAATTCTACTCGGTGAGTCAAGAATGGCATGATTGTCTTATCTTAGAGTTTGCTGAAGACAGGAAATGACTTAGTAAAGGGGGAAAAAGACTAGCATAATCTAATGCATTCCAGGAACTGCAGATGTTTCTTAATGTTAGGGGAGGGTATATGCTGTTTAACCCTTTCACCAAGTCATGACTGTGATAAATGTTCACCATCTAAAAAAAATCACAATGCTGTATCTCTTGTCTCCGGAATCCCTGTGGAGACACTATCGTAGGGCAACTTTTTCTCTTCTATGACAATTTGTCGGTCATGGCGAAATATGTTTTTTAATGCAATGTAAAATGGTAAATGAAACAACAATTACATACAAGTACAGTACTCACTACGTTCATAACAAGGGATAATTCAAGTAGAAAACAGAATATGCATCGCACCACCAAAACACGTCACTTCACACTCCCCCTGAATTCAGCATTAGCTCTGAGAGGGCCCTGTTTACAGCAATGTCTTTCTTGGTCCCCTCCGTTGAAAAGATACAAAGCTCCCTCTCCCAGAGTAACGTGGCCCAGCCAAACAAAGTCTGTTTGTGCCACCTGAAAAGCTGCCCTTTGACCGGCCTTGATTGATAGTGACAGCTCTAATCCACTCAGATCCCGGCAGTCCTATTCTGAATGCGATGCGGCCGCACTGCTTCTCAGCACTCTCTTTCAGCTCGATTGTATTTACACGTCTGTATGCATAACAGGCGGGAAATGTCTTGGATACAGCCATGAAGTCCCGGGAAAATGTGATGCGGGACATTTTTCATAGATTTCCACCGAGTAAATTCCTTTGGAGTTCCGTGTTCCCCTCCAAACTGTAAAATCAGGATGGAGGGTGTTGATTATTCAGGAATGATTGATGTAATGCTGGGGATGTCACAACAAGAGTGTGGCATCCAATGAATGTATAACTACTGACTGTGTGTGTGGCATGGCCTCACTTTAATTCTGCATAGAGCCATTTCTCCAAGTGCTGACAGAACAGCTCCTATGGATGATATAGCTACCTCAAATACATGTCACCCATTTTATGAAATCAGGGCAGTGAAAACAATGGACAAAAGACATAGAAGTGCAGGATTCATACACAGATCTTAATCAATCCTGAAATAAATGTAATTTCTATTTACTACAGTCATCAAAGAAGCTGGCCACAAAAAGGAGTGTGTCTCTCAAAGGCAATGCATGGCAAAGTCATAAAAAACATGTTGTTTGTCCTAACCACAATTTTTATTCAACCACAATTGGAATTAAAGCAATTTGTTACATGAGTAGATGCAGCTATGCAGGGGATTTCCTTTCTTCTATGTTCTCGAATAATTACAGGATGAGTCAGTGTTGTATTTGTACTGCACATACTGTAGTAGATTGACTTCAGATCGACCGCTCAGAATTCGTAGCAGGCAGAGAGTTAATTGTTCTGCCAAGTCATATTCTTGTCCTTACAATGACCTAGGCCTACTATAAGATTTCAATAAAACTCTATATGAACCCACCTGTTTGGGTTGGTTTTTAACTCATCCATAGTGCATAGTGAGACTTGTTAAGAATTCATAACAGCCCATGGCTGCTTATAACAACTTTCATAAAAAGCATCTAAATGCTGTACATATTTGCAGACCTAAACGTTTTTTATGGCAATGTAGTTGGTGTTGAGTTAGGGAGTAACTGATTATTTTACTGGAATCAGTTACCGTCAAAAATATTGTAATCAGATTACAGATACTTTTGAAAAATTAGATGTTTACTTTTTTGATTGCTTTTAGATTCAGAAAGGATAGTTGCGGGGAAAAAATACATTATGACACCTTTCTGTTTTCTCAATGACATTCAATTCGAATTGAAAAAAGGTGCAAGTTTAAGTTTTTTACACTTGAATCTTTTCCACAAGTAAGAGACCATTATCATGACACAACAAATGTGTTTGATGGATCCTTTTTGTCTTCTTCTAATGCCTCTAAAGGGTAAAGTCATCAAATGACGTTACTAAATTTGTGTAATCCAAAAGTTACATTACTGATTACAATTTTGGACAGATAAATAGTAACTTTAAGATTACTTTTCGAAAGTAAGCTACCCAAACCTCTGTGGAAGTATTCTCAAAAGGAATGGAAATACCCATATATCTGGAATATTTATCAGCACTATTGCCAGGCCCCCAACAGCTTTCCACCAGTCTTATTGGCTGACTTTGATCTCTTGCCTGAAACCCAACAAGAAGATCAAGGGAAACACAGTAGGAAAGGGGCTGAGTCCTGGGAGAACCTCTTTTCAGGGCTGCTAGAGAGCGCATCCTGTGGAGGACATTGGGGCTAAAATGGCTGGGGCCTAAGGAAGGGGGTATAGCCAAGACCCCTCTATAGGGCAGACAATGCCCAAGTCACACAGCTGTGGCCCTGGGCTCTGGATGGCCACAGGGACAAGATTGGAGTGGGATAAGCTTCTCTGGTGCATCAGGGCCCAGATAAAGGACCGTGGAGCTCTGCTGCTAGGGAACAATCTGGGGGTTCAAAGTGGCTGCTGAAGCCGAACCTTAAACAACGGCTTAAAAGGGGGTTGGAGGGGTGGGGTTGCAGGGATGGGGGCTACTCTGTCAGACGGCTGTCATGGTCATTATCCTTGTGGCTTTGGGCCTGGTTTTTGAAGTCGACTCCGGAAATATCCCCGGCACACACTTCACACTAACTTCTTAGGGAATCAAACAAACGRGACGGCGGAATGGCGGATGGAAATTGGAGGACTCTTTAATTTGAGAAACCCAGATCCCCATGCGAGAGAGATACTTCATGAAACACGTGGACAAAGGCTCAGTGGAAGAAGTCACCCCTAATGCACCTTTTGATCAGCGAAACGCTTTTGTGTCCTTGGCTCTTTACACATTCTTGACTCTTTGTTTGAATGCTAACAGTTGGGAATAATTAGCGTCTGTGGACAATCCCCTTACCATCCTAGAGTTCCAGTGATGCTACTGGCAGTCAGCACCATACAACAATACCAAGTTACCCACTGGGTACACACTGGTTGAATCAACGTTGTTTCCACGTCATTTCAATGAAATTACGTTGAACCAACGTGGAATAGACAATGCATTGACGAGTAATCTCTTCTGAGGGATCAAATAGGTATTAGGTACGTACATCGGAGACCTTAAAACAGAATAGCGCCTGTGTTACTTGGACACTCCAAATAGCACAACAAATCAACAGGCATGAAGAGGGGTATAGGAGAGTTTCAACAGTTGGTGATGGATTTGATAGAGGATTTGGTGACTGCCCACAAGCAAATGACACAAAAAACTAAAAGGCACCCCTTTACAAGAGAGATAAAACATGGCATTGGAAGTTCATCTCCAATTACGTTGATGGATGTTGACATGTGAAAGTCCCTGAAAGTTTGAGTCTGCAAAGAAGAACTCCTGATTATGGTTTCTCCTGGKTTTTTTTCTATGCTCTCACTATCGCCCACTCTATCCCTTCACCCTGAGGGGACAATTCATTCAGGGATTGGATGTAGTCCATGAGATATGCAAAAAGATAAGGAACACTCCCATGTCATACTGCACCATGCTAACCTGGTTGGAGGAAGGTGGCTGTTGTGTAAGATACGAAGCAGGGTGGTGTTCTTTTCATGTACAGGAAACTGGGTTACAAATTGGCATATTGTTCCGTATCACTGTGTGAGCCCCTATCCTCTATGCATGGGGAAGATGAGAATTTGTGTGCGTGTGTCACGCTCGTTGAAAGATGGATTGGACCAAGGTGCAGYGTGGTAGGCGTACATCATCAATTTATTAAATGAACRCCAAAAACAAGAAAGAATAAACGACACGTAAAGTTTTGTAGCGCTAACACAGCAACTAACCAAAAACAAGATCCCACAATCTAAGGTGGGAAAAAGGGCTGCCTAAGTATGATCCCCAATCAGAGACAACGATAAACAGCTGCCTCTGATTGGGAACCATACGAGGCCAAGAAATAGAAACATAGATTTGCCCACCCAAGTCACACCCCGACCTAACCAAAATAGAGAATAAAAAAGGCTCTCTAAGGTCAGGGCGTGACAGTACCCCCCCCAAAGGTGCGGACTCCGGCCGCAAACCTGAACCTATAGGGGAGGGTCCGGTTTGGCATCTCATCTCGGTGGAGGCTCCGGTGCGGGACGCAGACCCCGCTCCGCTTGAGGCTCCCCCCACTTTGGTGGCGCCTCTGGTGCGGGGATCGTCGCCGGGGACTCCGGACCGTAGATCGTCGTCGCGGACTCCGGACCGTAGATTGTCGTCGTGGACTCCGGACTGGGAACCGTCTCTGGAAGCTCCGGACTGGGGACCGTCGCTGGAGGCCGAGTGCGTGGAACTGGCACAGAACGCACCGGGCTGGAGAGACGCACTGGAGGCCGGGTGCATGCAGGGGGCACAACGCGTACTTTAGCTCGGTAAGTGTGGAGAGCTGACACAGGACGCACTGGGCTGTGAAGGCGCACTGGAGGCATAGTGCATAGTGCGTGGAGGCGGACTGGAGGTCTGGAGTGTAGAGCTGGCACAACGCGTCCTGGATGAATACCCCCTGTAGCACGGCAAGTGCGGGGAGCTGGCACAGGCCGCACTGGGTTGTGCTGGTGAACTGGGAATACCGTGCGTAGAGCTGGCGCGGGATATCCTGGGCCGAGGAGACGCACTGGAGACCAGGACCGCTGAGCGGGCACAATCCGTCCTGGACAGATGCGCACCTTAGCACGGCAAGTATGGAAAGCAGGCACAGAACGCACCGGGCTAAGGGTGCGCACTGGAGGCACGGTGCGCAGAACCGGAAAACATGGTATCTGAACCGTGACCAACTCCTCATCGTAATTACAGGGAGTTGGTTCTTGTTCCCACCTTTGCTCCGCTCGCCACCCCGTGTGCCACCTCAAWTTTTTTTGAGGYTGCCTCTCGGGCTTCCGTCGTTTCCTTGATTTCTGCTCTCGTCGCCATTTCTCTCTCGCTGCCGCCGGCTGCTTCCATGGCAGGGTCTTGTCCCCTGCCATTACCTCCTCCCAGGTCCAGGATGTCCTCCACTCCTGGGCACGCTGCTTGGTCACTTGGTGGTGGGATCTTCTGTCACGTTCGTCATAAGGAATGGTCCAAGGCACAGCGTGCGTAGAGTTCCACATATTTTAATAAATAGAAACTCACCAAACAAAACAAACAAGCACAAACGAAACGTGACATTCTTGAGTACTCACAGGCAGCTACACAAACACAAGATCCCACAAAGCACAAAGGGGAAATGGCTGCCTAAATATGAGCCCCAATCAGAGACAACGATAAACAGCTGCCTCTGATTGGGAACCATAACAGGCCAACATCGACATATAAACGTCTAGATGTTCCACCCTAAATCACACCCCGACCTAACCAACATAGAGAATAAAAGCTCTCTATGGTCAGGCCGTGACAGCGTGCCTGCCTGCTTCCCTGCGTGTGTGTCTGCTTGCAGTGTGTGTGTATGTGAGTGTGTGTGTGTGTGTGTGTGTTTCAAGTTTCAAAGTTTATTCGCCATGTGCACAGGATAGAACAGGTGTAAAACAGTACAAGGAAAACACTAGTGTGTGTGTGCGTGCGTGCGTGTGTGTGTGTGCGTGTGTGCATGCGTGCGTGGAGAGGAGGAATGCAGTCAGTCAGAGGCACGTCTAGACCACTTTAACCACTTCCTCCTTTATCTCAGACAGCTCCTAGGTGGGATGGAGATAACAGCTCAGCGTGTATCTTTGATGCCTCCCAACTGACAGTGGAAACAAGGGGAAAACCCGCATGTTGTGCCCTCGAGCTTTCCGTCTGGAAAGTTATCTCGCCTACTTGTGATGTGGGACCCTTAGTCAGATCAAATCACTAATTAAGTGTTTTTTGTTCATGCTGTAAAACTTCTGACAATGTCGTTTGGGATGTACAGTTTCTATCACTGGGGTGATGAAGATTTAACAGTTATATTGTACCTAGAAATTATACAAACATTAAGAGACGACAACATTTCCAGTGAGTAAATGTGATGTGAATCGTTTCCTGTTAAAATATGTCTATGTTTTATTGTCACATACACCGGATAGGTGCAGTGAAATGTGTTGTATTACAGGGTCAGCCCTGGAGAAATTGTGGGGTAAGTGCCTAACTAAAGGGCACATCGGCTCGGGTATTTGAACCAGCGGCCTTTGGTTACTGGCTCAAAGTTTTAACCGCTAAGCTACCTGCCACCTTTTACAATGTTCATAGAGTTCCCATATGCCTCTAAATGCCAAGGCATGTAAAGGCCTGCAGGCTGTTACTTTGAGAGTACTTGAATTCATATACAAAATGACACCTACTGTATAAACAATTATAGGAGTGCTTATGACCACCAACATGGTCAAATATGTACTTATTATTTTGTTTTTTAAATAAGTGATATTTAACCATTGTAGTTACAGAGAAGTTCAACTTCTGAAGTGACAAGTGAAACTAGAGCTGCAGTAAATAATGCATCAGATTCCACTAGCCTTGAAGCTCCTGTCTACCTGGTCCATCTCCTCGTCTACTCTCAAATCAAATCAAATGTGTTTTTGTCACTTGCTTTGTAAACAACAGGTGTAGACTAGCAGTGAAATGCCTACTTACTGGTCCTTTTMCAACAATGCAGAGAAAAAGACAAAGATGAAAGTACAATGGAAATAGTGACACAAGGAATAAATACACGGTGAATAACAGAGAGCAATAACGAGTCAAATGCACATAGYTATGCAGTACACAGGGAGTACCAGTACCAAGTCGATGTGCACGGGTACGAGGTAATTGAGGTAGCTATGTACATATAGGTAAGGGTAAAGTGACTAGGCAACAGGATAGATGACAGACTGAGCTGTAGCAGCAGCGTATGTGGTGAGTGTAAAAGTGTGTGTGAGTGTGTGTATGGCGTCAGTATTGCGTGCGCATGTTCCATGTGTGTGGGCGTATGTAGTGTGTATGTAGCGTGTCTATGGCTTGGGTGACTGGAATCTTTGACATTTTTTGGGGCCTTCATCTGAAACCGCCTGGTATAGAGATACTGGAGGTCAGGGATCTCAGCCCCAGCGATGTACTTGGCCATACTCACCACCTTCTGTAGCGCCCTGCGGTCGGGTGCCTTACAGTTTCCRTACCAAGCGGTGATGCAGCCAGTCAAGATGTTTACAATGGTGCAGCTGTAGAGCTGAGGATCTGAGGGCCCATGCCAAATCTTTTCAGCCTCCTGAGTGGGAAGAGCTGCAGTCGTGCCCTCTTCACAACTGTGTGGGTGTGTGTGGACCATGTTAATTCCTTAGTCATGTGGACATCGAGGAACTTGAAGCTCTTCACTCATTCCACTACAGCCTCATCAATGTGGATGGGGCATGCTCACCCCTCCGTTTAATGTAGTCCACGATCAGCTCATTACGTGTTGCTTGCGTTGAGGGAGAGGTTGTTGTCCTGGCACCACACTGCAAGGTCTCTGACCTCCTCCCTATAGGCTGCCTCATTGTCGTCAGTGGTCAGTTCTACCACCGTTGTGTCTTCAGCAAACTTGATAATGGTGTTGGAGTCATGTGTGGCCACGCAGTCATGGGTGAACAGGAAGTACAGGAGGGGACTAAGTGTAACAGTAWAACTTTACGTTCGTCCCCTCGCGCGAACCAGGGACCCTCTGCACACATCAACAACAGTCACCCACGAAGCATCGTTACCCATCGCTCCACAAAAGCCACGGCCCTTGCAGAGCAAGGGGAACCACTACTTCAAGGTCTCAGAGCAAGTGACATCACCGACTGAATGGCTATTAGCGCACACCACCGCTAACTAGCTAGCCATTTCACATCCGTTACATAAGCACACAACTCTGATGGGCCCCCGTGTTTATGGTCAGCGTGGTGGATGTGTTGGTGCCTACCCTCACCGCCTGGGGGCAGCCCATCAGGAAGTCCAGGATCCGGTTGCAGTTGAGAGAGGTGTGCAGGGTCTTGAACTTGGAGAGGAGTATGGTGTCGAATGCTCAGCTGCAGTCAATGAACAGCATTCTTACATAGGTTTTCCTTTTGTCCATGTGGGTGAGGTCAGTGTGGAGGGCAATAGAGATTGCATCATCTGTGGATCTGTTGGGGTGGTATGTGAATTGGAGTGAGTCCAAGGTGACTGGGATGAGGGTGTTGATGTGAGCCATGACTCGTCTTTCAAAGCATTTCATGGCTATAGATGTGAATGATAGTCATTTAGGCAGGTTACCTTGGCGTTCTTGGGCACGAGACTATGGTGGTCTTCTTGAAACAAGTTGGTATTACAGACCGGGTCAGGGATCGGTTGAAAATGTCAGTGAAGACACTTGCCAGCTGGTCAGCGCATGCTCTGATTACGTTTCCTGGCATTCCATCTGGCCACAAGTCCTTGCAAGCCGAAGAACACCATCCCAACTGTGAAGCATGGGGGTGGCAGCATCATGTTGTGGGGGTGCTTTGCTGCAGGAGGGACTGATGCACTTCACAAAATAGATGGCATCATGAGGGAGGACAATTATGTGGATATATTGAAGCAACATCTCAAGACATCAGTCAGGAAGTTAAAGYTTGKTCGCAAATAGGTCTTCCAAATGGACAATGATCCCAAGCATAATTCCAAAGTTGTGGCAAAATGGCTTAAGGACAACAAAGTCAAGGTATTGGAGTGGCCATCACAAAGCCCTGACCTCAATCCTATAGAACATTTGTGGGCAGAATGGAAAAAGTGTGTGCGAGCAAGGAGGCCTACAAACCTGACTCAGTTACACCAGCTCTGTCAGGAGGAATGGGCCAAAATTCACCCAACTTATTGTGGGAAGCTTGTGGAAGGCTACCCGAAACGCTTGACCCAAGATAAACAATTTAAAGACAATGCTACCAAATACTAATTGAGTGCATGTAAACTTCTGACCCACTGGCAAAGTGATGAAAGAAATGAAAGCTGAAATAAATAATTCTCTCTACTATTATTCTGACATTTCACATTCTTAAAATAAAGTGGTGATCCTAAATGACCTAAGACAGGAATTTTTACTAGGATTAAATGTCAGACATTTTGAAAGACTGAGTTTAAATGTATTTGGCTAAGGTGTATTTAAACTTCCGACTTCAACTGTACGTCGCCTCTGAATGTGCATTTTCTTGTTTGCTTATGGCCCTATACAGCTCTTTGAGTGCGGTCTTAGTGCCATCATCGATTTGTGGTGTAAATAGACAGCTACAAAAAAATATAGTGAAACTCTCGTTGTAAATAATATGGTCTGTAGCTTATCATGAGTTATTCTAACTCAGGTGAGGAAAAATATGAATACTATGTTAACGTTAGAGATAATAGTGAAGACATCAAACTATGAAATAACACATATGGAATCATGTAGTAACTAAAAAAGTGTTAAACAAATCAGATTCTTCAAAGTAGCCACCCATTGCCTTCATGACAGCTTTGCACACTTTTAGCATTTTCTCAACCAGACTAATGAGGTAGTCACCTGGAATGCATTGAAATTAACAGGTGTGCCTTGTTAAAAGATAAGACATGAAGGTCAGACAATACAGAACATTTCAATAACTTTGAAGTTTCTTCAAGTTTCTTCAAGTGCAGTCACAAAAACAATCAAGCGCTATGATGAAATGGGCTCTATTGAGGACGCCCATAGGAAAGGAAGACCCAGAGTTACCTCTGCTGCAGAGGATAAGATCATTAGAGTTACCAGCCTCAGAAATTTCAGCCCAAATGAATGCTTCACAGAGTTCAAGCAACAGACACATCTCAATTCAACTGTTCAGAGGAAACTGTGTGAATCAGGCCTTCATGGTCAAATTGCTGCAAAGAAACCACTACTAAAGGACGAGAAGAAGATGAGATTTGAAGGACGAAGAAGAAGAGATTTGCTTGGCCCAAGAAATACGAGTAATGTACATTAGACCAGTGGAATTCTTTCCTTTGGTCGGATGAGTCCAAATTTGAGATTTTTGGTTCCAACCGCCGTGTTCCAACCGAGACGCAGAGTAGGTGAAAGGATGATCTCTGCATGTGATGTTCCCACCGTGAGCATGGAGGAGGAGGTGTGATGGTGTGGGGTTGCTTTGCTGGTGACACTGTCCAGTGATTTATTTAGAATTCAATGCACATAACCAGCATGCCCACAGCATTCTGCAGCAATACGTCATCCCATCTGGTTTGCTCTTAGTGGGACTATCATTTGTTTTTAAAGAGGACAATGACCCAAACCACACCTCCAGGCTGTGTAAGGGCTATTTGACCAAGGCAGGAGAGTGATGGAGTGCTGCATCAGATGACCTGGCCTCCACAATCACCCGACCTCAACCCAATTGAGATGGTTTGGGATGAGTTGGACCGCAGAGTGAAGGAAAAGCAGCCAACAAGTGCTCAGCATATGTGGGAACTCCTTCAAGCATGCTGGTTGAGAGAATGCCAAGAGTGTGCAAAGCTGTCATCAAGGCAAAGGGTGGCTACTTTGAAGAATCTAAAATCTAAAATATATCTTGATTTGTTTAACACTTTTTGGTTACTACATGATTCCATATGCATTATTTCATAGTTTTGTCTTCACTATTATTCTACAAAGTACAAAATAGTAAAAATAAAGAAAATCCCTTGAATGAAGTGTGTCCAAATTCTTGACTGGTACTGTATATTTATGTCCTCGTTCAGCCACGACTCTGAGAAACATAGGACTTTACAGGTTTTCAGGTCCCTTTTATAGGATAGTCTCAAACGGAGCTCCTCCAGTTTGTTCTCTAGTGAATGCATGTTCGCCCATAGAACAGAGGGAAATGGCGGTCCATTTGCTCACCGACGTAGTCTCGTCAGGGTGCCGGCTCGCCTGCCTCTTTCCCCKCCGCTTCCTCTTTCAAGTCCCGGGGATTAGAGTCTTGACTGGAGTAAGCAGAATGYCCAGAGCTGCCGTCTCGTTGAAGTTTACATTTTTGTCCAAATCTAGGTGAGGAATCGCTGTTCTGATGTCCAGAAGCTGTTTTCGGTCAGGGGGCCGTAAGACGGCTGCTATAACTGCCGCACCATCTTCTGTCTCTCTACTCTGCATGATGAGGGTGCAGTTATCACCGTAGAACTCAGTCACCCCAATTATTACACAAGTCTAGAACCAACACTTATAGGTGTGGCAATAACCATTTTGGCTCTAATCTGTATTTTTGTTTCCTGGTGTAATATGGGATAAATAGTGTAGAGAGAGCAGCTGGGACACTGGGTGTGAAAGCTGAGCCCTTCCGGAATGTTCCACTACTTCCAGATCGGCAGTTCTCTTCTGACCTTAACCAAATTCTGTGCTTTCATCCAGAGCTGCCTGCAGGTGTTCTACGTCCAGTGTAGCCTTTGTGTGTGCCTGTCATCCCCTAGGTCCTTTTATAGTCTTGCATTTTGAGTTTAGGAACAATAGCCGCTGGCTAATGCAATAGAGCACCTCTGCCAATAAATTGGCAGGCCACTGGGTTGTGTGCTGTAGACTTTTTCTCTTGTTTGAGATTGGAGCACGTGTCTGGTCTTGTTTTGTGGGTTATGGGCTGGTGTTATGTTTAGACAAGGGCCACTAGAACTAGCAACTAGCATTGGTCCAAGTCACTTTATTAGTTATTAGCCATTTGATGCTAAGCATTTCCTTTCCAGTATAACATTGTGAATAAATGAGATACAATAAAGAACAAAACAAAGTTTGCAAAAGAGACCTACATCGATATAAAATGTCATTTCTAAACATCCTGAAATACATGACACACGATACCCATTGAATGTTTTGTGTTGTCTTTTTTGTGTAGTGTCACTGAGGCCATGATCAACAGCATGGTATTCAGATAGTGATGACAGGTAAATAAAGGGTGTTCCTGCCCGTCTCTATGAGCTGTCAGCAAGCTGTACTTATCTGTTTGTGTGTGTGTGGTGTGTGTGTGTGTGTGTTGTGTGTGTGTGTGTGTGTGTGTGTGTGTGTGTGTGTGCGTGTGTGTGTGTGTGTGTGTGTGTTGTGTGTGTGTTGTGTGTAAGGTCAGAGGGACAGCTGCATGACTCCTTCTTTTCAGAACTCTGCTTTCTCTCCTGTAGTAAACGTTTTAAATCGCTTCAGGTAAAATGTCATCGACATAAGCCAGTTTGACGGGCCTGACACTCTCCGTGCTTTGAGGGTCTTGACACATCCCACTGATAGCTTTACTGGCACGGGGAGCGAAAATAAAAACAATTTTAAAGGAGAAAAAAAATGATGGCTGTTAACGCTGTAAATTGTGATTTTGTTTCACTTCTCCTTTTTATTCGGACTCACAGCCATTTGTAACCCTTTCCAAATCCAGCGTGTTTGGCCAGTCAATGAGGAAAGACATCCGTGTTATTTATTTTTCCGAGCTAGA
>NC_036848.1:16704862-16711815 GCF_002910315.2 Salvelinus sp. IW2-2015
ACTCCACATTTCACTCTTTATCATAAGCCTGTTTGAGAACAGTGTAGCGTACAACATTGGCTTACATTTATGAGATCTTCTCAGTGACACACAAAGACACTGTTTCCTGGTAGTAGAGCTGCAACACTGAGGTCAACCAGTTCAGCTATATTATAAGGTATAGAGTGAGTGTGTGTGTGTGTGTGTGTGGTGTGTGTGTGTGTGTGTGTGTGTGTGTGTGTGTGTGTGTGTGTGTGTGTGTGTGTGTTGGTGTGTGTGTGTGTGTGTGTGTGGTGTGTGTGTGTGTGTGTGTGTGTGTGTGTGTGTGTGTGTGTGTGTGTGTGTGTGTGTGTGTGTAAGAGGTCAGGGACAGCTGCATGACTCCTTCTTTCAGAACTCTGCTTTCTCTCCTGTAGTAAACGTTTTAAATCGCTTCAGGTAACAAATGTCATCGACATAAGCCAGTTTGACGGGCCTGACACTCTCCGTGCTTTGAGGTCTTGACACATCCCACTGATAGCTTTACTGGCACGGGGAGCGAAAATAAAAACAATTTTAAAGGAGAAAAAAATGATGGCTGTTAACGCTGTAAATTGTGATTTTGTTTCACTTCTCCTTTTTATTCGGACTCACAGCCATTTGTAACCCTTTCCAAATCCAGCGTGTTTGGCCAGTCAATGAGGAAAGACATCCGTGTTATTTATTTTTCGAGCTAGAGCCTAGAGGTTGTACTTAACTAGGTGTTGATAGTGCTTCACATGCCATATTGTGGCTTAAGAGCAACATGATGAACTGCAATGTACTCAAAACGGTCTCTATAGTACAAACACTCTCATCCACGGGGTAATTTATGCCGATGGAACAGAAAGAATGTTACTTGACAGTTTAGCTGTCAGTAATGAAATATTGCTCTTGTTAGGATTGCTCAATTTCCAGTTCAACTTTTCAACTTTTCCCAGCTCCAACAAATGATGTAAGCACTTCAATTATGCAAATCATATTTCTACAGCCCCAAATAAGGCGAATAGCGTGCTAGGTGTTTAAGTGTTGGTCCAATTAAAAAACTGTATTTTGATCATCCATCTGCATTATCAATGCAGCTGCAAACACTGCAAAACAGACAGGATGTACTGTGTACTCATTACAAGGTAAAATCACTATCAAAGCATATGGGCTCATCTTATTTCATAACCTTGATTAGGACTATCCCTTTGTGAATTACATGATCAAAATCCAATCACACTCTTGCCATACAGAATGAATGTGTCTCATTGAAAGCAAAGCCTATAGTTACCTGCCTGCTGTCTCCGAGGCCTGAACATGTTCAAGTTGTGTCATGTACTGCTCCATTATTCCTCAAAGAAAGAAGCCTATTGGGGTAGTCTCAGTGGTGCAGCTTGGTGTATGGTTTCTTCCGCAGGGCTTTCATGTTGTCAGTGGTATTTCCTACTGTGTTGAGACAAGGGCCGTGTCCGAATACCAAATTGCATCTTACAGTGCCTTCAGAAAATATTCACACCCCATGACTTTTTACAGCCTGAATATAAAAATAATTAAATTGAGATTTGGGTCACAGGGCTGCATAATACCCCATAATGTCAAATTGGAATTATGTATTTACAAATTTGTACAAATTATGAAAAATGTTAAAGCTGAAAGGTCTTGATTCAAGAGTGTACAAAGCTGTTCATCAAGGCAAAGGGTGGCTACAATGAAAGAATCTGAAATATAAAATAGATTTTGATGTTTAACACTTGTTTGGTTACTACATGATTCCATATGTGTTATTGCATAGTTTTGATGTCTCCACTATTATTCTACATTGTAGAAAATAGTGAAAAGAATAAAAATCCTGTAATGAGTAGGTGTCTCCAAACTTTTGACTGGTACTGTAAGTCAAAAATGTATGTCTTAACCACTCAGGAACATTCACTGTCTACTTGGTAAGCAACACCCCCCCCCCCCCCCCCCCCCCATCCTCAGTTTTCTACCGTCACAGACATTGAAGCTTATAAAATCATGGTAACATCCCTGAGCTGTTTCATTCCTGTCCTGCAGCTCAGTTCAGAAGGACTACCGTATCTTGATGTGTCTGGGTGGTTTAATAATAATCCACAGCTTAATTATGAACTTGACCATGTTTAAAGAGATGTTCAATGTCTGATTTGTTATTGTTACGCATCTACCAAATCACTGCCCTCCTTTACAAGGCTTTTGAAATGCTCCCTGGTCTTTGTAGTTTATCTGAATTCAATACTTGACTTAGGCCTAGAGGTTGTACTTAACTAGGTGTTGATAATGCTTCACATGCCATATTGTGGCTTAAGAGCAACATGATGAACTGCAATGTACTCAAAACGGTCTCTATAGTACAACACTCTCATCCACGGGGTAATTTATGCCGATGGAACAGAAAGAATGTTACTTGACAGTTTAGCTGTCAGTAATGAAATATTGCTCTTGTTAGGATTGCTCAATTTCCAGTTCAACTTTTMAACTTTTCCCAGCTCCAACAAATGATGTAAGCACTTCAATTATGCAAATCATATTTCTACAGCCCCAAATAAGGCGAATAGCGTGCTAGGTGTTTTAAGTGTTGGTCCAATTAAAACACTGTATTTTGATCATCCATCTGCATTATCAATGCAGCTGCAAACACTGMAAAACAGACAGGATGTACTGTGTACTCATTACAAGGTAAAATMACTATCAAAGCATATGGGCTCATCTTATTTCATAACCTTGATTATGGMCTATCCCTTTGTGGAATTACATGATCAAAATCCAATCACACTCTTGCCATACAGAATGAATGTGTCTCATTGAAAGCAAAGCCTATAGTTACCTGCCTGCTGTCTCCGAGGCCTGAACATGTTCAAGTTGTGTCATGTACTGCTCCATTATTCCTCAAAAGAAAGAAGCCTATTGGGGTAGTCTCAGTGGTGCAGCTTGGTGTATGGTTTCTTCCGCAGGGCTTTCATGTTGTCAGTGGTATTTCCTACTGTGTTGAGACAAGGGCCGTGTCCGAATACCAATACTTGCATCTTACAGTGCCTTCAGAAAGTATTCACACCCCATGACTTTTTACAGCCTGAATATAAAATTAATTAAATTGAGATTTGGTGTCACAGGGCTGCATAATACCCCATAATGTCAAATTGGAATTATGTATTTACAAATTTGTACAAATTATGAAAAATGTTAAAGCTGAAAGGTCTTGATTCAAGAGTGTACAAAGCTGTCATCAAGGCAAAGGGTGGCTACAATGAAGAATCTGAAATATAAAATAGATTTTGATTTGTTTAACACTTGTTTGGTTACTACATGATTCCATATGTGTTATTGCATAGTTTTGATGTCTCCACTATTATTCTACATTGTAGAAAATAGTGAAAAGAATAAAAAATCCTGTAATGAGTAGGTGTCTCCAAACTTTTGACTGGTACTGTAAGTCAAAAATGTATGTCTTAACCACTCAGGAACATTCACTGTCTACTTGGTAAGCAACACCCCCCCCCCCCCCCCCCCATCCTCAGTTTTCTACCGTCACAGACATTGAAGCTGTTATAAAATCATGGTAACATCCCTGAGCTGTTTCATTCCTGTCCTGCAGCTCAGTTCAGAAGGACTACCGTATCTTGATGTGTCTGGGTGGTTTAATATATAATCCACAGCTTAATTATGAACTTGACCATGTTTAAAGAGATGTTCAATGTCTGATTTGTTATTGTTACGCATCTACCAAATCACTGCCCTCCTTTACAAGGCTTTTGAAATGCTCCCTGGTCTTTGTAGTTTCATCTGAATTCAATACTTGACTGAGGTACCTTACAGATGTTGTATGTATGGGGGACAGAGGAAGGGTTAGTCATTCAAAACATCATGTCAACTCTTATTATGTCACACAGAGTGACTCCATGTAACTTGTGATTTGATAAACCAAATTTGACTAATTTAGGCTTGCCTAAACAAGGGGGCTGAATACTTTGGCAACGACTATATTTTAGTTATGAATTTGTATTTATTAAAATAATAAAATAATAATCTTCCACTTTGACATTAAAGAGGATTTTGTGTAGATAGTTGACAAAATATGACAATTAAATCCATTTTAATCCCACTTTGTAACACAATAGTATGTGAAGAAATCCAAGGGGTCTAAATGCTTTTGCAAGGCACTGTATTTCATTGTACATCTTTAAAAACAGATTTGCAGCGTGCTGCCTGCCGTGCTTTTAGCTAGCCATGTACTTTTTTGTTGTTTTTATTTATAATTTCTTGTGGGGGTGGGGGGAGTGTTAATGAGCTTTAATATTGCAGATACTGTAGATGGTAAATTCTATCAATTTAATTACTTGCATCATTTCTAATCCCCCTAATTTTTGTAATGTTTTTAGTATTTTATTTTCTCTATACATTTTTTCCCCTACCCTACCCTACCATCCTTACCTTAATTGAAGTAAACTAACAGACAAAAATACTTCTACTTGCAGCTACCGTATTTTGTTCACATCTACGGTACCTGTAGTTAAATAATTATACACATATTCCTAATTGCTGGATTTTCACCCATAGCAGCCAATCCACCAGTCATTCTGATCCTAACTCCAACCCTCCAATGTCCACAGATTAACCCATCTTTCCCAGTATAATGACATTTTGCCAGTTCCATCTGCAGTACATCCCTCCATTTTACTAAGATGTCTTACGAGGGTCCTGTGCCTCCTTATTTGTAACATTTCTACCGCTATTGCCATGAGAAAAAAGAAGAAACCCGCACACTGCTCTTGCTAGCATCACTGCTCTTTATTAAGCTTTACATTTCGGCCTCAAGGCCTTCGTCAGAGCTTTTGTGTGTGTTTATAATTTGCACCCTTATGTAGACATTGCTCCCCCCGCATCCTTTCAATGCATCGAATGGGGTTGGAGTCGAGGGAAAATATGCAAGTATTACCAAATATAACAATTTTTATTTCATCAATTTTCAAATAAAGTGTGTAAATAAAACGCATTAATAAACAAGTATAAAACCACAATTAGGACATCGACCTATCAAGTAAGTCATGTGGCCATAGCTAGCTCTCTTGCCACTGCACTATGCACTAGCCATAACGTTAGTGACGTGGTAGCCTACATTCCTATTTTCTACAGCGGCGCTGGTCATAACACTTCTTTTCTCTTCTAGTTCTCCTGATTTGTCATGTCGGTTTATCTGTGTTGAGCTGATTGTAATGTTCATGCTATGCAGTATTAGTTTCTACCTGAAAGGTTACAGACTGAGTGGGTCTAGTTTCATTCCACATAACCTTTTATGGTCAAATCAAATCAAATTGTATTGGTCAAATACATGTGTTTAGCAGATGTAATTGTGGGTGTAGTGAAATGCTTGGGTTTCTAGCTCTGACAGTGCAGTAATATCTAACAAGTAATATCTAACATTTTCACAACATATACCCAATACACACTAATCTAAGTAAAGGAATGGAATTAAGAATATATACATACAGTGGGGCAAAAAAGTATTTAGTCAGCCACCAATTGTGCAAGTTCTCCCACTTAAAAAGATGAGAGAGGCCTGTAATTTTCATCATAGGTACACTTCAACTATGACAGACAAAATGAGAAAAAAAAATCCAGAAAATCACATTGTAGGATTTTTTATGAATTTATTTGCAAATTTATTTGCAAATATGGTGGAAAATACTTATTTTCCACCATAATTGGCCCAGTGTCATTTGGGCAGTGTCGTCCCGGGCAGTCCGTGGTTGGCCGGGGTAGTCCGGGGCAGTCCGTGGTAGGCCGGGTTTGGCCGTGGTAGGCATGGGTATGGTATTTTGGCCCATTCCTCCATGCAGATCTCCTCTAGAGCAGTGATGTTTTGGGGCTGTTGCTGGGCAACACAGACTTTCAACTCCCTCCAAAGATTTTCTATGGGGTTGAGATCTGGAGACTGGCTAGGCCACTCCAGGACCTTGAAATGCTTCTTACGAAGCCACTCCTTCGTTGCCCGGGCAGTGTGTTTGGGATCATTGTCATGCTGAAAGACCCAGCCGCGTTTCATCTTCAATGCCCTTGCTGATGGAAGGAGGTTTTCACTCAAAATCTCACGATACATGGCCCCATTCATTCTTTCCTTTACACGGATCAGTCGTCCTGGTCCCTTTGCAGAAAAACAGCCCCAAGCATGATGTTTCCACCCCCATGCTTCACAGTAGGTATGGTGTTCTTTGATGCAACTCAGCATTCTTTGTCCTCCAAACACGACGAGTTTGAGTTTTTACCAAAAAGTTATATTTTGGTTTCATCTGACCATATGACATTCTCCCAATCTTCTTCTGGATCATCCAAATGCCTCTCTAGCAAACTTCAGAGGGCCTGGACATGTACTGCTTAAGCAGGGGGACACGTCTGGCACACTGCAGGATTTGAGTCCCTGTGGCCGTAGTGTGTTACTGCTGGTAGGCTTTGTTACTTTGGTCCCAGCTCTCTGCAGGTCATTCACTAGGTCCCCCCGTGGGGTTCTGGGATTTTTTGCTCACCGTTCTTGTGATCATTTTTGACCCCACGGGGTGAGATCTTGCGTGGAGCCCCAGATCGAGGGAGATTATCAGTGGTCTTGTATGTCTTCCATTTCCTAATAATTGCTCCCACAGTTGATTTCTTCAAACCAAGCTGCTTACCTATTGCAGATTCAGTCTTCCCAGCCTGGTGCAGGTCTACAATTTTGTTTCTGGTGTCCTTTGACAGCTCTTTGTCTTGGCCATAGTGGAGTTTGGAGTGTGACTGTTTGAGGTGGTGGACAGGTGTCTTTTATATTGATAACAGTTCAAACAGGTGCCATTAATACAGGTAACGAGTGGAGGACAGAGGAGCCTCTTAAAGAAGAAGTTACAGGTCTGTGAGAGACAGAAATCTTGCTTGTTTGTAGGTGACCAAATACTTATTTTCCACCATAATTTGCAAATAAATTCATA
>NC_036848.1:16711840-16777408 GCF_002910315.2 Salvelinus sp. IW2-2015
AAGAATCCTACAATGTGATTTTCTGGATTTTTTTTTCTCATTTTGTCTGTCATAGTTGAAGTGTACCTATGATGAAAATTACAGGCCTCTCTCATCTTTTTAAGTGGGAGAACTTGCACAATTGGTGGCTGACTAAATACTTTTTTGCCCCACTGTATATATATTGTTAAACATACATTTCGGCTACTATAGCACCTTTCATAACAATCTCAAAGCACATCAAAAGCAAAAAACAAACAAGCAATACATCACCATGAGTAGCCTAGCTATTGTTGGCTAGGTCAACCAATAGAGGCCAAGTCTTTGAGTGCATGCATCCTCCAAAGCTGGAGAGGGACAGTTCATGGCTTGATCAGAGGAAGGTAGTCAGGGAGATGGTTGTTGAAGGTGGAGTCTGCTGATGATCTTGTAGAGGCCTAGCTAATCTGGGAACCAAACTGAATCGTGTTAAAAACTGAACTTCTCCTGTATGGTAACTACTTGGGTAATGTCTCAGCAGCTCTGGGCGCCAGTAAGCTCACTGTACACAGTTCAGAGTAGTAGCCAGCCGTCCTCATTACGAGCCCTCTGCCTCAGCACTGCATTCCTCTACTGCATCTCCAATTCCTTTCAAGGTTCAGGTGACTCTTTAATTGATACATTCGTAGGCACTCAAGTTTACTCGAAATACATGAAAGTTTACTCGAATACTCCAAATGCTAGCTACATGGATAATGTTAGCGCAAAACACTCCGGCATGTCAGTGTAGTGAAAGGTCACTGGGTGGGGCTCCTTTCCGGTTCATACGTGAAGCAGTAACTGATGGTGCGTTCAAGACAACAGGGAACTCTGGAAAAAAATATGTTCCAGCCTCCTGAGTGGCGCAGTGGTCTAAGGCACTGCATCGCAGTGCTATCTGTGCCACTAGAGATTCTGGGTTCGAGCCCAGGCTCTGTCGCAGCTGGCCGCAACCGGGAGGCCTATGGGGCGGCGCACAATTGGCCCAGCATCGTCCGGGTTAGGGAGGGTTTGGCCAGCTGGGATATCCTTGTCTCATTGCGCACTAGCAACTCCTGTGGCGGGCCGGGCGCAGTGCACGCTGACACGGTCGCCAGGTGTTTCCTCCGACACATTGGTGCAGCTTCCGGGTTGGATGGGCATTGTGTCAAGAAGCAGTGCGGCTTGGTTGGGTTGTGTTTCGGAGGACGCATGGCTCTCGACCTTCGCCTCTCCCGAGTCCGTACGGGAGTTGCAGCGATGAGACAAGACTGTAACTACTACCAATTGGATACCACGAAATTGGGGAGAAAAATACAAAAAAATTCAATAAAATCTGTTCCGACTGGGAAAAATCTTTTGAATAGTCATCTAACTCAAAATTACAAATCAGAAACTCGGGCATAATTCCAGAGTTCCGACTTCTCCGACCTGAAGATCACTGACGTTGTGATGTTTTTGTTTTGTTTACGAGTTCCCAGTTGTCTTGAATGCACCAAAAGTAATACGTTTCAGCCGTGACATACTGCATGCTTTTCACTAAACAGTACGTTATAAAATTATTAGTACACAGTATGCAGTTTAAGTAAGTAGTAGACAAACTAGATTTCGGAGATGGCCATGGTCTTGGGAAACAAGTTAGATAAAACTACTTGAAGTAATAGTATATGTGGTGTGAAATATGTTCGTCTTCCTTTAATACAGGATTTGGTCTGTTTTTTGGACTGCGGGATTATGGAATCAAACCACAGACAGAGGATGTGTGTTCTAATTAGGCTCTGCACGAGATAGATTGTGTGGATAAGGTTGTATGTAGAGCAAATATCTGTGTGAATGCCTTTGTGTGTGCCGGAAATCCTGTGAACATTGATGTAGAGTGTTGCCACATAGTACAATTGTATTTGAACTCAGTAAATTCCTTTTCAATAATTGCTTGTCACACCATTAACTGAACCATGAGCTACAGTACAAGCTTCTATAGTAGAAGTTTAACCACAACTAGAACTAGGCTAAATGTGTTGTATTGTTTGATCTGCATTTCATTAAGAATATCTGGTGACAAAAGTAGGTAGAGTGCAGAAAGCAGGGCTCTCCAACCATGTTCCTGGAGAGCTACCCTCCTGTAGGTTTTCGCTCCAACCCTAGTTGTGCTAACCTGATTTAGCTTATCAACCAGTTATTAGAATCATATGTGCTAGATTAGAGTTGGATCGAAAACCTACAGGAATGCAGCTCTCCAGGAACATGTTTGGAGAGCCCTGGCATATAATGTGTTCCATTCATGAAACATCAACAATCAACATCCATTGTCAAAACCAGGGGTTCCCAAACTTTTTCAGTCAGGCCCCCCTTCCAGCATTGGGAAACATCAGTCTTTTTCTATGGACACAAGCACTGTTCATGACATAAACTGTTCACACCCCTCTTGTTGGTGGAGAAAACATTTGCCAGGTTTAAAGTTTATTTCCTACAATTAAAAAAAATAATCATGGGGCGCAGAGAAAATTCTATATATTTTGTTTTGACTAATGTATATTCAGTGACTCAAACATTCCAACAAAATATTTGGGCTTAAAAACCTAGCTAACAGCCGTTAGCTAACACATGGGCTAGTTGATCTGAACATTTCTGACAAGTTATAAATAAGGTATGCAATGTCTGACTACCCAATTTCGAAATTGTGCATTCTAAAGCCGGACTGAGTTCCTTTAAAAATTCAAACAATTAAAATACATATCTTTTTTTTGGGGGGGGGGGGGATGCTGGGGGTTGGGACAAATAAAATCCAAAGTGTTTGAATGGTCATGTAGTCATGTAGTACACCTGAAAGCAGAGGGAAACTTGTGTTAACTATACTGAACAAAAATATAAACGCAACATGTAAAGTGTTGGTCCCATGTTTCATGAGCTGAAATGAAAAATCCCAGAAATGTAACCATATGCACAAAAAGCTTATGGCTCTCAAATGTTGTGCACAAATATGTTTACATCCCTGTTAGTGAGCCTTTCTCATTTGCCAAGATAATCCATCCACCTGACAGATGTGGCATATCAAGAAGCTGATTTAACAGCATGATCATTACACAGGTGCACCTTGTGCTGGGGGAGAATAAAAGGCCACTCTAAAATGTGCAGTTTTGTCACACAACACAGTGCCACAGATGTTTCAAGTTTTGAGGCAGCCTGCAATTGGCATGCTGACTGCAGGAATGTCCACCAGAGCTGTTGCCAAATAATTGTATGTTCATTTCTCTACCATAAGCCACCTCCAACGTCGTTTTAGAGAATTTGGCAGTATGTCCAACCGGCCTCACAACCGCAGACCACGTGTAAGGACCTCCACATCTGGCTTCTTCACCTGGAGGATTGTCTGAGACCAACTCAGGAGTATGTTTGTCTGTAATAAAGCCCTTTTGTGGAGAAAAACTAATTTTGATTGGCTGGGCCTGGCTCCCATGTGGGTTGGCCTCGCTCCCAAGTGGCTGCACCCCTGTCCAGTCGTGTGAAATCCGTAGATCAGGGCCTAATGAATTGACTGACTTTCTTATATGAACTGTAACTCAGTAAAATCTTAGAAATTGTTGCATGTTGCGATTTATATTTTTATGACCTAATAATGTGGTTGCTATGCATGCAATGTTGATGTCCAAAGTCTGGCTTTAACATAAACCTTGAACACATTGTTACCTATAGAGGGCTTTTGGTGAGAAAATAGGAAAATGTTACCTTCCTTCCTATGAACCTATGGATCCAGTATTCTGCCACTACTGTATAGCTTTCCATTGTGTTCACCCACAATTAGGATGTTTCTCAAACAACATCATATTCCCTATGAGCCCTGGTCAAAAGTATTGAACTACATAGGGAATAGGGTGCCATTTGGGATGCAGGTTAATCCTTTTGCCAGTCCCCTTGTCAATCAGAATAGGTGTTTCAAGCAAACCCTGCTCTCTAGCTGCCTCTGGCTTTCCCTGGCTCCTGTCCACAACTGAGTGTCAGAGGGGGAAGAGAGGGAGCTGGTAACTATCCCCATGTTCTGCAGGACACAATGGGGCTCTGACAGGCCCTTTCTGACACCCTCATGTGCCTTGTCAGTTGTGATAAGTTGCTTGGATAAAGAAAAACAGAGACACAGCTGAGCATGCTAATAGAGTAATTGTGACAGGATCTCAGGCTTGGGCAGAAGCACACTAGGGCACTCTTAGAAATTACCCCTCCTCCTCCTCCTCCTCCTCCTCCCCACCCCCCTTCTCCTACTCATTAGCAAGGCCAAGGACTTGTGGAGTTATTCTAACCTGGCGATTTCCCCTCAATAACCCTGACCAGTGTGGGGAGAGAAAAAATGATGTATTAACAAGTCCGGCCACAGAGACAAAACAACTCTGTGAATACAGTGCGGCTTTCACACATTAAGAAATCCATCTTCGGTCTGAAGGCATTCGATAGTTTCGGCAGGGGTCTCAGAGGTCCCGTCTGCAGCTGCTCTCACTCCGCTTGTCTATTTTGGAGAAAGAAAAGTGGTCAGTGGCAAGGGCAATATGAAACCTGTTGCCCCTGCATAGGGAAAATACCATGGGTGACTCAAGCCTATACCCCATAATAGGACAGGTAATGCATGCAAGTGCCTAAAAAAAAGAGTTAGCGCTAACAATACCTTCAAAGCTACTTACTGTACCTACATCGTGTATTGCAATTTTTTGATGGCCACAACATGTCCTACATGTCTAAATTAACAAAAAATTTAACAAGTGGAGTCACAAGCGAAGCCTCTTTTCCCAAACTGTTGCCACAATCCATGCTCTGTGCATTCTAATTCCCAGATGCCGGATGATCCTATCACTCAAATCCCCCGCAAATTCCACAGACAGTGGTCCCTGAGAGGCCTTGTTTACCCAGAGTTCGCTGCCGTGGCTGTCCCCCGATCTCTCTCCCGCACGACACAGTCACGCACTCATCAGTTAATGCGGAACATCTGGCGGGATTAACAGTGTCAGGCCAATCAGAGCCTAGCTGACAGATCCCAATGAAATGCCATTCTGCAGCTGCGCCCAGCATTCACATCCCAGTAGACTCCTGCCTCTCTTTTTTTTTCTAATTAGCCTGGCTGGGTCCAGCGTGATCAGCAGAGAGAATGCGTGCAGAGAGAGAGAAAAAACGAGAAAGAGAGAACTCAACTATGCGCCACCTGCTCCAAACGTTTGCGGCTATAAATCTCTGGAGCTGAACCATACAGGCTGGAGAGAAAGACCGAAAGAACGAGAGAAAATGAAAGAAAGTTTGAGAGAGACAGAGCACCCAGCCATTCCAGGCAGGCTGACTGATGGGACCGTGGATGGGCATTGATTATGGGGATTGGAGCGAGAAAGGGTTGTGGCCCTAGCACCTTTGTCTCAACAGGCACAGTGCTAGTAAGAAAGGCAAAATCACACAGGGGAGGTAAATTTGCACGTGCAAGAGCAGTGAGCGTTAATTCACAAAGACAGCGTAGTGTACGCTAGAATAATTATCATGAAAATCTATTATAAAGAGTTGTATTCTATACTGGAATCGGAGTTACAGCATTCCTCAAATTTTCCATGCGTAGCTTACACGGAAACCCAAACCGACTGTGCGTGTGCGCCATTGTGCATAAATGTATTTTGTCCCCCTACACCAAACACACGCAGGTTAAAATATCAAAACAAACTCTGAACCAATTACATTAATTTGGGAACAGGTCAAAAAGCATGAAACATTTATGGCAATTTAGCTAGTTAGCTTGCACTTGCTAGCTAATTTGTCCTATTTAGCTAGCTTGCTGTTGCTAGCTAATTTGTCCTGGGATATAAACATTGAGTTGTTATTTTACCTGAAATGAACAAGGTCCTCTACTCCGACAATTAATCCACACCTAAAACGGTCACCCGAATCGTCTCTAGTCATCTCTCATCCTTCCAGGCTTTTTCATCTTTGAACTTATATGGTGATTGGCATCTAAACGTTCATAGTATTACTACACCGACCGGCAACACAGTTCATCTTTCAATCACCCACGTGGCTATAACCAATGAGGAGATGGCACGTGGGTACCTGCTTCTATAAACCAATGAGGAGATGAGAGAGGCAGGACTTGCAGCGCGATCTGCGTCAGAAATAGAAAGGAGTTATATTTTAGCCCTTGGCAACGCAGACACTCGTTGACGCGCGCAAACAGTGTGGGTGCAATAATTGAATAACATAGATTTCTAAATKTATTTTGCGACACGAGCGGTGTGGTCGGCCTATTAGGCTATATGTCCATGATCGAAATCAACATATTGAACTGTAGGTAGGCTGCTGCATTGTATTCAAATAGGTAGCCRATTCGTTAGATAAACTATAGCTTACAGCCCAATATATATAACCATACAACTTTACTTAGCAAAGTAGGGGAGATTCCTCAAATTCCCTTTCTACAAACAACCCACTCTATCGCTAGGCGATTTGATTAATTTGAACAAAGGCACTCACTCACCAACAATGCACTTTGTTTGAACTGTATCAATCTGTATCACTTGTCTGTAAGCAACAAGGGTGATACTGTCAGGAAATTACAATGATAACTTGATATATAATTTTTTTAACAATCCAGTTTATTATAAATGTAGAAGATGGTTGCATTCATACATTGCTACAAAGTTGTCCATAAGCAATAGCCTATGCATAAAATGTTGGCCTGCATTTAAACTTATCTATATTAAATACCATTTGTCACACCAACTCCGGCTCCCTCCCTCCTGGGCTTGACATCGCGGTTTAGGTCCTGGCAACCCACATTGTGCACACCTGCTCCCCATCTTTAATCACACCTGGACTTCATCACCAGACTGATTACTCTCCCTTCATATAGCCCTCACCAACCTCAGTTATCAGGCAGTATGGGTTCTGTTTTCATGTCCAGACGTGTCTCTTGTTTTGTAACGCTCTATGTTCATTATTAAACTCACCATCTGCACCTGCAGAGGGACTCCCTGCATCGTCGTTACAGAATTGCTCCGTGTAGATGCAAGATAAATATACTCTCTTTCTAATTTTATACTCTTTATGTGGGTGACGGCATTCTTGCGGGTAAAAAAACACTTCTCGTGTGATTTGGGCTTAAGATGAATATCACAAAATTACAAAAATAGTTTAGTAAATGTGGATATCCTGGTGTTGTCATCTGGCAGCTATTTGACAGAAATATAATTGGAGAAATTAACATGCATGCGGAATGTGGTCTCTTGACGGTGCTAGGGAAAGGCTCCAGGAGTGCTTTCAGTTCCTGATTCATAGTCCCCAACCTCCTCCTCCTCCACATTCCCCATCACGCACAACCAGATCTCCCTCTCAAATGAACCAGATGGTTCCTATTAAACACGAGTAAGGCTCCATTCTAAAACACAACTGGAGAGCTTAGAATTCTTCGAACTCGCTCTCCCCCTTTCCTCTCTCATTTCTGTTTCATTAAAAGTATCACACATTGTTCTTTAGAAAATTACAACCACAAACGTATTTTATTTTATTCCCAAAATAAACATAAGAGGGAAGGTGTTCTGCTAGTGTTTCCCAAACGCTGGGTAAAGGAACTAATGTGTTTTGGACCCTTTCTTTTTGGGTCATGCCTGGCCTTGTTGTCTCCAGAGATACATTGTATGCTCTATCTCGCAAATGCATACTAAACATTTTTCATTTGTAATATTGCATTTATAACGTTGTCTAGTGTCATCTATAAATCATACACTTCATACCTGATTTTTTTGTGTGTTTGTTGCCGAAACCCAGAATATGCACACCCATATTCACACCTGAAGTTGAAAATGATTTGAAAAGAAAATGWCAACACTACTCTGTTGACATCTCACCGAGTGTCTATAGATGCATTCAATAAAGCGTTAACCCACGTTCATGACAGTCAATCCTTGGAGGCACATCTGGGAAAGCTAGACCTCAGCATGTGAGGTATGTCTGAAGTGCCAGGGTGGTAAGCAGGAAGTGCTCTGCAATTAATGCCATCTCCCCATCAGCACTCCTCCAACGACTCCCACTTCCTGACGATGACAGCCCGGTTCCTCCGCTGACATTCCTTACACCCCCCTTCTTACACTCCTCCATATCCTCTGCACTCATTCCAGCATACCTATCAGTCCCTCTTTGTCAGACCTTATTTCAAATGCTAATGGCTCCCCTGTTAGTTCATCTCAGCTGGCAGCTGAGCAAAGCACCTTTGATTCTTCTCTTCCCCACTGTCTTCCATGTAACTAAGGGGTAATTTGACTTGTATTTTTGTAACTTCAAGAAGTGGAAGGCTAAAGGCTTGTTTTATGGTGCTATGTTTTGGGGACGAGTAGCTTTACAGGATAAAATGGTGCTTTTGCTCTGAATTTGTTCATAAGAATGTAAGAATAAGTGTAATGTCATAAAAAATTGTGTATAAAAAAATGTTCGAGCCACAACTGAAAAATCCAATCTTTGTATCACATTGAGAGCTCCATTATTGAATCAGCACTGAAGTGTCTGAGAACAAAAGGATTTCGAAACATGTAACATGTTCTATGTTAGTTTAACCTGTCACATGTTCTCGGAATATCCCCCATGTGAACAATACCACTCAGCCAAGCACAAACCAGACAATCTGCAGGCGAAACGTTGAAAAGCTTTTGCAAACAAAATACAATGTGTGACCCCTTAAATCTCATTGTCATCATAGCCTGCTCTCCACGTCGTCTCTTCAGACACAGATCAAAACAAACCCTTATATGTTCCTCAGCCCCTTTGTGCAGTGCTGACTGTGCACTGGTGATCAGGTTTTGTAAACACCCATCACGTTCTCTATAGCACCAAGAGGAAATGCAAGCTGTCTTGTGCAATGTGTGTGTGATTATTATAGTATTTCCAGGTGCGAGGATATATGGGATTGGACACGGGGGCACACAAGTCAGGACATATGGCCATTAATGCAAGGCGAATGCTTTATGGGCTTTCAACCTGCAAACGTAATAGCGATGTCACTTTTGCCCTGAAAACAAATTGCGTCGGAAATATATGGCCAGTAAAGTTTGCCAAACCTCAGTGCATGTGTGGCAAAGCATGAAAGTGTGTCATAAAAAAAGAGGTTAATGTCTGGTTGCCCTTCCCATGTGTGGAACTGACTTCAAGAGAGGCAGAGAGACACAAAGACAGGTTAAAGTTTCACCTCTCATATACTACAGTGCATTCGGAAAGAATTCAGACCCATTGGCTTTTTTCACATTTTGATACGTTACAGGCTTATTCTAAAATTGATTAAATTGTTTTCCCTCATCAATCTACACACATTACCCCATAATGACGAAGCAAAAACAGATAAAACATTTTTTGCAAATGTATTACAAATAAAAAAACAGATTTCACATTTACATAAGTATTCAGACCCTTTACTCAATACAGGAGACTGAAAAGATTTAGCATGGGGTCCTCAGATCCTCAAAAGGTTCTATAGCTGCACCATCAAGAGCATTCGGATGGGACGTTAAACGGGTGTCCTGACTCTCTGAGGTCATTAAAGATCCCATGGCACTTATCGTAAGAGTAGGGGTGTTAACCCCGGTGTCCTGGCTAAATTCCCAATCTGGCCCTCAACCATCACGGTCACCTAATAATCCCCAGTTTACAATTGGCTCATTCATCCCCCTCCTCTCCCCTGTAACTATTCCCCAGGTCGTTGCTGCAAATGAGAACGTGTTCTCAGTCAACTTACCTGGTAAAATAACGGTAAAATAAAAAAAATAAAAAAAATCCTGACTGGTTGCATCACTGCCTGGTATGGCAACTGCGACTAATGTGACTAATAACATTTAATTTGATTTGATACATTGTTRAAGCACCTTTGGCAGCGATTAAAGCCTCAAGTCTTTTTGGGTATGATGCTAGAAGTCTGGCACACCTGTATTTGGGGAGTTTCTCCCATTTTTCTCTGCAGATCCTCTCAAACTCTGTCAGGTTGGAGGTCTCAGGTCCCCAAAGAGATGTTAGATCGGGTTCAAGTTCTGGCTCTGGCTGGGCCACTCAAGGTTATTCAGAGACTTGTCCCCAAGCCACTTCTGTGTTGTCTTGGCTGTTTGCTTAGGGTCGTTGTCCTGTTGAAAGGTGAACCTTCGCCCCAGTCTGAGGTCCTGAGCGCTCTGGAGCAGGTTTTCGTCAAGGATCTCTCTGTACTTTGCTCTGTTCATCTTTCCCTCAATCCTGAGTAGCCTTCCAGTCCCTGCCACTGAAAAATATCCCCACAGCATGCTGCCACCACCATTCTTCACCGTAGGGATGGTGCCAGGTTTCCTCCAGACTTGACGCTTGGCATCCAGGCCAAAGAGTTCAATCTTGGGTTCGTCAGACCAGACAATCTTGTTTCTCATAGTCTGAGAGTCTTTAGATGCCTTTTGGCAAATTCCAAGCGGGCTGTCATGTGCCTTTTACTGAGGAGTGGTTTCCATCTAGCCAGTCTACCATAAAGGCCTGATTTGGAGTGCTGCAGAGATGGTTGTCCTTCTGGAAGGTTCTCTCCCATCTCCACAGAGGAACTCTGGAGCTCTGTCAGATGGACCATCGGGTTCTTGGTCACATCCCTGACCAAGGCCCTTCTCCCTCGATTGCTCAGTTTGGTCGGGCGGCCTGCTCTAGGAAGTGTCTTGGTGGTTCCAAACTTCTTCCATTTAAGAATGATTGATGGGACCTTCAATGCTGCAGACATTTTTGGTACTATGCCTCGACACAATCCTGTCTCAAAGCTCTACAAACAGTTCCTTCAACTTCCTGGCCTGGTTTTTGCACTGACATGCACTGTCAACTGTTGGACCTTATATAGCAGGTGTGTGCCTTTCCAAAACATGTCCAATCAATAGAATTTACCACAGGTGGATTCCAAGTTGTGAAAACATCTCATGGATGATCAATGGAAACAGGATGCACCTGAGCTCAATTTCGAGTCTCATACCAAAGGGTCTGCATACTTATGTAAATAAGGTATCTGTTTTTTATTTCTTGAGAATAAGGCTGGAACGTAACAAAAAGTCAAGGGGTCTGAATACTTTCCGAATGCACTGCATATACTAGCTACATTGTCTGCATTCAGAAAGTTGCCGGTTTCTCAGTTAACTTGGCTGCATTGACTCTGGGGAGGAACTAGGCTTTAGACACATTCAGTATGCCCCTGTCCTTTTCAATAACTGAGGTACAGATGAGGCGAACAATGGCTTCCCTGTAGCTTGAGTTAGCTAACTGTCATTTGTTAACTGTGAACATATTGACAATTGCCATTCTTTCTACATATCAGTGATTTACCTCCCACACGCCTAACGTTATGGCAGGCCGTTATCAGGTGACTGAGAGTATTATCAAATAGACTGATAAGGTGAAACTGTAGCTTTTAGTTCCAGCACTGTTGTTACCAGGTCAGAGTTGTTTCCAGATGTCATCCCTTTTTATAAATTAGTGACCCCCTTCCAAAGAGAAGGGATAATCTCATATTGCCTGTAGTTAGCCAGTGCCTACACACCCATCATCTAGGACTACCAGTGTTGGGGGTATTGTTACACAGTAACACGTTAAAGTTACTTTTTCAGGTAACGAGTAGTATGGCGTACGTTACAAGCTAGGTTTCCATCCAATTTGCGACAGATTTTAATGCAAATATTCTAAAATCCACATAAAACCAACATGGACATTTTCCCACCAGAGACTTGTTTCCTTCATGTTGACTTGTTGCAGATAAAAGGCTGTGCGTTATGACGTAGTGCACATGAAAATACATGTTGCAGTTAAATTCCCGTGTACAGAATAAAAAAGACATGCTAAATGGGGTTCCATTGCATTTTCAACTCCACTGATAGTTTTCTCACAAAAAAATGGCATTATATAGCAAGTGTGCCCACTCTGGTATTGGCATGTGTGGTCTGCCAACGGCACGGCACGCAGGGCACAGATGCCCGCTGTTGGCTGAAGTGCACGAATAGTCTACATGATGAGATTATTATGGACAAAAATGCAAACCGCAGCCAAGCATCGATGATCATGTCACCCTCGATATGTAAAGGAGCATCAAGCTCATCACCTTGCACTTTCACCACCCTGTGAAATTCATAACTTTTTTCATCTGTAGCCTAATAAACTGCATGCTTTCCTGACGAGCGTCGTAGTGGGAGGACCACACATGTCATTGCGTGGGTCCAAGTTTATTGAATTGATGGTAATTATATCAATATTTGCGCGTAAAAGCCTGTCAACTGACATTTCTCGCGTAATTCATTTTACCGGCACTTTACMGTGTCGGTAAAACCGACATACCGACATTTTACCGTTGATATTTGTAAAGTTTCCCCCAAAAAATTGCTGTTCCCATAAAAATAAAAAAAACGACGTACTTTATTCACAATTTWTTTWTTTTTTWACCTGGTTACTGTCCCACTGTGAGGAATCATATTACAGTTACTGATCAAATAAATAGGTTGTTTTGGTTTCATTCCCCTCCTATTACAGTTATTGATTCAGATTCTGTTTTTTTTCCTGTTTACACGCGTATGCACTACTACGAACAGCTTTAAATAGCAGCAGCGTCTAAAATATTGACTTTCTCACCGTGATAATACTCACAATACTTTGACTTGGTAGGACAAGAGGACAAGGATATAACTGTGAAATGTGCCCAGGTGAGAAACACCTCCCCACAGCTAGAAACACAACTTCCAATCTGTTGAAGCACCTGCAAAGGCAACACGCCAACATAAAACTCGTAGCGAAAGACCCCCGAGGCCTGACCACTGCTGCTGAAAATGACAGTAGGCCTACCTCATCCAAACAACCAAGGTTTGATTTTAACCGTTCAGGRAGACCGGCTGTAACCCARGGAGAGCTGAACAAGCTAGTAGCTGGGTACGTAGTAGAGGAAACGCTGCCCTTGGCCTACGTAACGTTGACATTGCTTACATTGAGTTAGGAACCTCATAACGCAAAAGTAATATAACGAGTAGTGTAACAAAGTGATTTTCCCAGGGWGTATTTCCAAGTAGTAAACTAATTCGTTATTGTGAAAAAATTAACAAGTTATTATTTGTAATATATGACTTTTTTTTAAATAACGACCCCAACACTGACTACAGAGGTGGGTCAGCCACACAAACAATGCCTTTTAGCCTTCAGCTAAGGGAGACAATGCCTATGTTGCAGGTGTTCTTGTGATTAGTCAGTCCCAAGATGAAGCCTGCCATGATGAAGTGGTCTCCGTGAATAGGAGCTGGCAAAACTAAGAAAATATGCCACTTCAAAGCTACAAGATGATAAAATGCTAATTAAAGGGTTGTCAAATGTCTGTTGTTAATGGAGAGTACAGAATACAAGGGAATTGTTGACCCTACAGATCTATAACTGTTTTTAAAGTAACTGTTGAGACTAGAGTGGATTCWAAATTTTACTTCAAGTGCTTTAAACCAGTTAAATGTAACTAAACGTAATCTACATCAGCTCAAAAAATAATGATCTACCGTGAGAGGGCCACATTAACTAGTAATGCTGCGTACTCCAAGAAAGGTTACAATCTCAGCTTTCTGGTAAAAGCTGGTATAAATTGCTGAGGTGTACTTTTGAGGACACAAGCTCAAGTACACAGTACAAACATGAACATATGGAATATTTTAGATGGATTTCCTATTCAACAAAACTATGAATTAGGCTTGAAATGACTTATGCTTTCTAAATATAGTATAATCAAATTATAAAACGATTAACTATTAGATTTGACCATCTTCATGACTGTTAAATATATACAGTATTTGTATGTTTAGTGTTAGAGAAAATGTGTATATTTTCCAAAGGTCTCTCGATCAAAATGTCTGCTCCCATCGTGTGAACGTCTCACAGAGCTCTAGCTTGGCTTCCTGAACTCGCTAGGAGCTCACCTTTCATCTCATATTAATCCTGTCCATCTGTCACATGCAGAAAGTTTTTTTTTGTTTAAAATCTATGAATTATTATAGATTCATGGCTACAGTTATGAAACTACTCTCTCCTGCTGCTCTATGATGTAAGGATTGCATGCATGTGCTTTGTCAGTGGCTGTGACGTACAGTAGGGTTCAGCCAGAAGTTAATGGACAGTCGGAAGAGCGAATTTAAAATCAAATCAAATTGTATTAGTCACATGCACCGAATACAACAGGTWTAGACCTTACTGTGAAATGCTTACTTACAAGCCCTTAACCAACAATGCAGTTCAAGAAAGAGTTAAGAAAATATTTACTAAATAAACAAAAGTAAAAAAAACTCTAAAAAGTAACACAATAAAATAACAATAACGAGGCTATATACAGGGGGTACCGGTACAGAGTCAATGGGTGGGGGTACAGATTAGTCGAGGTAATTTGTACATTTTTATTTATTTTTTATTAAACCTTTATTTAACTAGGCAAGCCAGTTAAGAACAAATTCTTATTTACAATGACGGTCTAAGAACAGTGAGTTAACTGCCTTGTTCAGGGGCAGGATGACAGATGTTTACCTTGTCAGCTCGGGGATTCGATCGAGCAACTTTTTCGGTTACTGGCCCAACGCTCTAACCACTAGGCTACCTGCTGCTCCTATTTGATTAAATGTTCAGCATTCTTATGGCTTGGGGGTAGAAGCTGTTAAGGAGCCATGTAGGTATGGGTAAAGTGACTATGCATAGATAATAGACAGTGCATAGCAGCAGTGTGAAAAACAAATGGGGGGGTCAATGTAAAAGTCTGGGTGGTCATTTGATGAATTGTTCAGCAGTCTTATGGCTTGGGGGTAGAAGCTGTTAAGGAGCCATTTGGTCCTAGACTTGGCGCTTCGGTACCGCATGCTGTGCTGTAGCAGAGAGAACAGTCTATGACTTGGGTGACTGGAGTCTTTGACCATTTTTTGGGCCTTCCTCTGACACCGCCTAGTATATACAGTAAGTCCTGGATGGCAGGAATCTTAGCCCCAGCGATGTACTGGGCCATTCGCACTATCCTCTGTAGCGCCTTACTGTCAGATGCTGAGCAATTGCCATACCAGGCATACTGCCATACTAGTCCATAATAGTTTCAGGCCCTGCCACATCCGACGAGCGTCAGAGCCGGTGTAGTAGGATTACATTTTAATCATGTATTGACGCTTTGGCTGTTTGACGTTTCATCTGAGGGCATAGCAGGATTTCTTATAAGCGTCCAGGTTAGTKTCCCGCTCCTTGAAAGCGGCAGCTCTAGCCTTTAGCTCAGTKCGGATGTTGTCTGTAATCCATGGCTTCTGGTTGTGATATGTACGTACGGTCACTGTGGGACAACGTCGTCGATGCACTTATTGATGAAGCCGGTGACTGAGGTGGTATATACTCCTAAATGCAATTGGATGAATGTCTTTCTTTCTAAGGTCTTCGAAAGCCAAGTTAACAAACAGATTGCCGACCATTTCGAATCCCACCGTACCTTCTCCGCTATGCAATCTGGTTTCAGAGCTGGTCATGGGTGCACCTCAGCCATGCCACAAGGTCCTAAACGACATCATAACCGCCATCGATAAGAGACATTACTGCGCAGCCGTATTCATCGACCTGGCCAAGGCTTTCGACTCTGTCAATCACCACATTCTTAATGGCAGACTCGACAGCCTTGGTTTCTCAAATGATTGCCTCGCCTGGTTTACCAACTACTTCTCTGATAGAGTTCAGTGTGTCAAATCGGAGGGCCTGTTGTCCGGACCTCTGGCAGTCTCTATGGGGGTGCCACAGGGTTCAATCCTCGGGCCGATTCTCTTCTCTGTATACATCAATGATGTTGCTCTTGCTGCAGGTGATTCTCTGATACACCTTTACGCAGACGACACCATTCTGTATATTTCTGGCCCCTCTTTGGACACTGTGTTAACTAACCTCCAGACGAGCTTCAATGCCATACAACTCTCCTTCCGTTGTTCCAACTGCTCTTAAACGCAAATAAAACAAATGCATGCTATTCAACCGATCACTGCCCGCACCTGCTCACCCGTCCAGCATCACTACTCTGGACGGCTCTGACTTAGAATACGTGGACAACTATAAATACCTAGGTGTCTGGTTAGACTGTAAACTCTCCTTCCAGACTCACATTAAGCATCTCCAATCCAAATTAAATCTAGAATCGCGTCCTATATCGCAAGAAAGCATCCTCACTCATCTGCCAAACATACCCTCGTAAAACTGACCATCCTACCGATCCTCGACTTCGGTGATGTCATCTATAAAAAGCCCAACACTCACTCAACAAACTGGATGCAGTCTATCACAGTGCCATCCGTTTTGTCACCAAAGCCCCATACACTACCGACCATACACCTGTACGCTCTCGTTGGTTGGCCCTCGCTTCATACTCGTCGCCAAACCCACTGGCTACAGGTTATCTACAAGTCTCTGCTAGGTAAAGCCTCGCCTTATCTCAGCTCACTGGTCACCATAGCAGCACCCACTCGTAGCACGCGCTCCAGCAGGTATATCTCACTGGTCACCCCCAAAGCCAATTCCTCCTTTGGTCGTCTTTCCTTCCAGTTCTCTGCTGCCAATGACTGGAACGGACTGCAAAAATCTCTGAAGCTGGAAACACTTATCTCCCTCACCAGCTTTAAGCACCAGCTGTCAGAGCAGCTCACAGATTACTGCACCTGTACATAGCCCATCTATAATTTAGCCCAAACAGCTACCTCTTCCCCTACTGTATTTATTTATTTATTTTTGCTCCTTTGCACCCCATTATTTCTATTTCTACTTTGCACATTCTTCCACTGCAAATCTACCATTCTAGTGTTTTACTTGCTATATTGTATTTACCTCACCACCGTGGCCTTTTTTTTCCCTTTACCTCCCTTATCTCACCTCATTTGCTCACATTGTATATAGACTTATTTTTCTACTGTATTATTGACTGTATGTTTTGTTTATTCCATGTGTAACTGTGTTGTTGTATGTGTCGAATTGCTATGCTTTATCTTGGCCAGGTCGCAGTTGCAAATGAGAACTTGTTGAGAACTCTGACCACTTCCGCATTGAGTGTGTCACTGGTACTTCCTGCTTTAGTTTTTGCTTGTAAGCAGGAATCAGGAGGATATAATTAGGGTCAGATTTGCCAAATGGAGGGCTTTTTATGTGTTTCTGTATGTGGAGTTAAGATGGTCTAGAGTTAAAYGRTAGGAGGGACATCCGAGCTTCAACGGGTTTCAGATTTTACATTCTAGGCTCCAAAAATATACAGCTGTGCCATTTCGATCTATGTCCACAGATCGATTTATAAGTGAAAATGTCGGTTGGATCCGGTACCAGAACTATGCAGGTCCCCTAAACACGGGAGTTTACATCTAAGAGGTTTTAAAGCTAATCCTATGTAGTGACCATTGGTAAAATTGGCTGGCTTTGCAGTAGGTACAAACTAAGTGGCTTTCTTTCCTTCGATTACAAAAAATGCCATTGGTAACAAATGCGTGCCCTAAAACAATGAATTTCTGATTTGACTTACTTCCTTTTATGATTACTGGAAAGATCACAGGATCCTCTCTTCGGAGATTATTCCTGGAATGATGAGAGGACTTTCTGCTCTGTAATGATTACTACTAGTACAATTACCACTTCAAAATGATTCTCCAGACACTATCTTAATGGTACATACCCCCAAAAATACCTATTCTGTTTTAGCTTTTTACCAGTATGTTACGTCCAAAAGCATTTTTTCTTTACCATTATGAAAATGCAACTTTGTTTTGTCCTATAGTGTGTCATTAGGGTGAAAACATTTTTAATAATGTTTGCAGATTTGCCCTACATTCTGAATGGACGGTATTGCAGCAGTCAATTGGAATTGTGTGTCCAGTTGACAAGAATTGAAATGAATTTGACCCATATTCCCGGAGTATTTGTTCAAACTATGCAAACGAAATGTGAAAATGCCCTGTGGTCTCCTCGTGACTTTGATTCAACTGTCCCTCAGCACCCTGTTTTTCCATTGTTGCATCTTGTCAGGACAGGGACATACTTGACAGTGTGTTGAACCTTAACTTCCCTTTGTTGAGGTTCTTAAGGAATTGACCTGGAACAATTGGCTTAAAATCACGAAGACTTCACTTAGAAACTTTGTAAAAGCTTCGGAGAGAACAGGACTTAAGTCATTCATGCTGTACTATCCCCACTGATCCCTGTTTAAAGGATGTTTCTTTGCTCTTTTCCATATACCATGTGGACATTGTTAACCTTAATACTGCTGTGTGCCAAGTATAGGTAAGCCTCTCACTTTTGGGTTCAGGGGTCAGAGTTCACAGTAGGCCTGGGGCCTCCGAAATGTGCTTTCCAAGAGGTGAGGGGACAACGGGTGCATAGCAAGGCCAAAGAAGATTGATTATATAATATATTGCTCTATGGGTCTTCCAAAAATCAGCTTCATGATATCAATAGACATTGAGATATATTTATGGTTCATGTGTGTTTAAATGCCACAGCACAGTAGAATTAACCCTTGGATGTAGCTAGCTGACCATGTGGATGAGTTAGGGGCAACATCATAGGAGTATGTAACCTCTCAGAAAGGGGGTTAACAAAGCATTATGGTCATTACTCTGAGAGGGAACAGTCACCCCCTGAAAACGATCTAAATTCCAGAGCTGCTCTATATCAATTTTCTTGACTCCGTGAAGTACAAACTAATCTTTAGCGCATAGTGAAGGAGCATGGTCTTAGGGTTATAGGCATGCCTGCTTTTAGATAAGGAGTGCAACATTTACAGTCACCAGTACTTATGTCCAAACTGGACACATATTCAAGTTTCAGGTTTTCTAGGAAACCTACTTTATTGCTGATATGCAACAATTTTACATACAACTAACTATTTTCCAAACCCAACTAGCTAATCATTACAAAATAATATCCTGTTTGATCATTTTTCAGAGGTGAAATTATATAATGCTTCCTCTCAAATTACATTGTAATAGAACATATTAGAAAGAAACAGTTAGGAATATAAGGTAGAGGAAATGAATGTGTGGATCCTACTATATCTTCCCAGTCAATCCTTGTTCYAGTGAAATCTTCCCATCTGAGCATAAACCTTGTAAATGGTCCAGTTGCCCATAAAAAAAAAAGATTTAACCACTGTTTATATAAATCAGGTTTTACAAGGTTGAGATGGCGCTTGTGTTCTTCAATGGGATGATTAGGTTGGTTTTTCGTCATTCATTGGCATCTTTTAATGTGCCCCAGTCTTGGTGGTGCAGTCCCCTTTCATGACTGCCAGCCACCATGGGATCTGTAGTCTGCTATTCTGCTCTTCCTCCTCTAAAGCTCTCCTATCTTTATTATTTGTAGTCGGCCCTGTAAACAAAACCCACAGCAAGTGAATGGGACATATAAAGGAACTTGGAGTCTTTTTATATTCGTTTACTGTTAGTGTTAGCAGGCCCTTTATGATTCCACTGGCTCCAGTGACAAGCTGGAATACAGGGAAGGGGAGAACAGCCCGTCTCCTCCAGAGCCATTTAGCGTCTCGTAACCTCGTAGCCTTTATTTTTTACAGCCAGTAAATTGTGTCTGGGAGCAAACTCCTGTACAGGGCCCTCTCGCTAATGAGACTCAATCAGACGACTTCAAATATTCAAGGGTGTTTAAGTGCATTTTTCGGACACACTTCTAACACAGAAGTGTTCTAGCACAGGTCTAACACTTTTTGCAYGTTCATTTACCAAACGCTTCTGTTAGGAATGGAGATAGTTATTTGATCACAAACAGCATAGTAGAAAGTACACTTCTGAAGAACTGACATGGCATGTTAAGCTAAGACTCGATATGAAAACCCACCCTATGATGTGGAATATGTAATTACAAAGCGGTTATTTAACTGGGCCGGTCATTGCCTGGCTCGTTCTCCCTGCGTTTCATCCCCCTTAACTCCTACATCATCACCCCCTTTAACCCCCACATCAAAAGGCCTGTCTCATCCTCTTTCCCCCATCACTTTGAAACCAGGTGGATTATCGTCCCTCCCAGTGCCTTCACCATGTCAGCATGACCACTTCTCATTTAATGGTGTCTCTGTCTCCTCTCCCCCACCCTGACATGGATGGATCCTCAGTTAAACCTAGCTTACACTCCCCTTCTTTGCCCCTCTGATGTCTTTAGCCCGTCAAAGCTGACCAGGGCGGGGGGATCTGAGAACGTGACAGTAAAGAAGAGCAGAGGTGGGGTCAGCCAGTTCTATTTCAGTTAAGGAAGTGAAACGCCAAGATGAGTAGCAACATTTTCTTTGTGAGTTTCATTGGATTAAAGGCCCTAGGTGGCACTATTCAATTCTTGAATTGAAATTCAGACTAATTCTCCTCAATTAACTTGGAATTGACCTCTAAGTCTGTGTGAGCTGAACCCTGAATCACTCTGACTTTGCAGCGGAAACCGGTGGACAATATAACATGAATCATTGTGTGCACTGTGCGTGCTGACTCACTCAGTTGCTCATGGCTACCTTAAACTGTACTATCATGCATCTAATGTTTAACTAGTATGTGGCAATATTTGAGCACAAAGGGGGGGGATGAAATAGTTTTTCATTAAAAGCTCCAAATTGATTATTTCCTTCCCTGTGTTTACTTGGCATACAGGTCTTTCAGATTTACTTCCGAACCTGAGCTAACACAATGACCTTATCTCACATCGAAGCTGATTGTGCAAGCATTGCCCTCCAGTTATCGCTGTACCATAGCTAAAGTTAATAGCATTTCCCTTTTTTCCTGGAATCCACAGCTGCTAGGCATTTCTCAGATGTATTATAACCGGCAGAAGGTTTGCGATATAAGATATTGATTCAATGGGGCACATAATAGCTAGAAGAATACAATGAACTTTTGCAATCACTTTGTTGCAAAATTAAACTTTTCATTTAATGATGTGAGAGAGTTGAAAGCCTGCTACATGCTAACGTGATGTGTTGCATGTTTGTAAATGTAATTTATTTGAATGCTTTCCATACCTGACATTATTATGAATATCCTACACCAATTGAATGTCTGAAAAATATGGTCTCACCAAAAATTGCCAAAACTTGTGGATTACAACTTGAAAACTGAGCACATAAATACTCAAAATACCAGTATTTATGAATATGGAAATGAGACGGATGTAACAATGAAGTGGTGTGTGTGTGTGTGTGTGTGTGTGTGTGTGTGTGTGTGTGTGTGTGTGTGTGTGTGTGTGTGTGTGTGTGTGTGTGTGTGTTGTGTGTGTGTGTTGTGTGTGTGTGTGTGTGTGTGTGTGTGTGTGTGTGTGTGTGTGTGTGTGTGTGTGTGTGTGTGCAAAGTGTGTCAAAGTGTGAAGGCATTCAAAGGTGGTGACATCACTCAGGTACATCATAGTGTTTCACCCTTGACTTTAATTATGTCAACTTCTTATGTTTCGGGGGAGATTTAATTCGGGGGGGGGGTGAAATTCTACACTGCATCGCTAACATGAATCACAGCTTTATATGGGTGTATTCAACGAGTGACCTAATGTGGGATACTGAGGATCCATCTTCTCTTGGGTAAAGTTACTGTTTAGTGAGGTTAGGAGCCAGGTAGACAGTTATGTCTGATAGTAAACGAGAGATGAATAAATTACAGCATATTTTTACCAATGCCAGTAATAGCATGGGGCTGATCTAGAAATATGGGTTTGGTTGCTACTATCATACCATGCGCAGTTTACCCAATTGTCCGTGCTATTCTTGCGTATTGCTGTATATGTCACATTAAGTTGTTGTTAACGAGGTAATTGAAAGGTCAACAAAACATGGTTTGATTTGTCATCTTGAATACATTTGTGTCTGTTGTTTTTGTGGTAAAAACTCCATCTACAGTGCATGTTCATGAGTCATATGATTCCATTTGACCAAAAATAACCACTTTAAAATCTTTGTATAAACTTTCAACACTTATTTCCCAAAGCTCCGCTGAGTAACACTGGTGCCAAGCAAAGCCGACTCATCTTCCTTGGCCATGAATACAGTTTGTAAGCGAGTGTCTGAGAACGAAGTCAGTAGATTGTATGACTATATTCTTTACTCATGAGAAACCATGTCTCCAAGCTACATAAAAGATATTATGTTGCTCACACAGGAAATATGATAATTTATTTGTCAGTCTTGTAAAATAAACATCCAATGACTGTCTGTGTAAAAGACATAAGTAGATACGTTTTACACTAAACCTAAAGTGCCGTACAGTGACAAATAATCTGAAACTGAAATCGAATTTATGAGTAGTCGACGACCACTTCAGTAATCCGTTAATATTTGTCAGATGTTGAGCTGAAGTAAATTGTCAGCACTTCGCACATCTTGAGCGCAAATGCAAACCATCGTATAAATCKAATCCCCTACAAAAGTAGCAATAACAAATGCATCTCCAGTAATGGTGTTTCATGTGTCCATATGATGTAAACCACACCAAAAGCTGTCATGAATCCCATTTCATGGCAGATACAAAGTGGGGGGGACTTGAAAGCGTCTCATTCTTCAATATTTACACATGGGGCTTTGTAGTGCACTCAACAGAAGCTTTTTATTTAAAGTTGAATCCATCCCAAAAAAATCCCCACTCCTCTCATCTTGTGGGAACCAATGTAATAATGAATCTCTCGCCATCGGTTATCACTTTTGTACTGATGGGAATTTCTTTTGAGACAAGTTGAAAGGCCATTATCGTCATTAACACTTTTTCAGGCCTAATCGTGGACTGTGCTTAGTGCCCTATAAAATTGGTTMGATTTGTTGCCTGATTCCGGTTTTMGCTCTCAAAATCACACTTTWAAAAAATTGGATGTGCTAAGTCCACAACAATGCTTAAACCACATCAGGAGACCACTTTTGAGGTCTGGGAAAAATCTAAGAAATTTCMATTTTTGGGTGTATTTACCCTTTATTTCAACTGTGCAGCAGCCAGASACCGTTGTTTGGTTCGCAATGTTTCTGTAGCACTAATCTGATTGCAGAGATTGCGAAACAAATGGCCACTGGATTGATGCAAATATTCTTACTCTGCCAGGCAAGCATAGGCTGCTTTGTAGTTAATATTTAATTGTGAAGGTTTTGGGAAAGCCTTTCAATCTACCAGAAGACTGTTGTCGTYACATTAGCATCATCGCTAACRGCTACWCTAAGTGGTAGACGAATGTGCACACACAGACGGGGGCACTCCTGTGCTGTGGCCTCTTCAGAAAGTCACTGATGCATTTTCTTCATGTCTTATGACCATTTTGGGCAAATTRTATCATGTTCTATTATTATCACCATAACAATGATTGAGTATCGACTGGATGTCTAGTCACAATGTACAGTTTTCAGATAATGCATCTGTGCCTGTATAATACTTTTTGTCACCCATATATTTCAGACAGGAAACGTCAGATATTCGTTTAAACCATTTATTAGATTACAAGAAATGCAGTACATTAGTCTCTACTCCTTCGGGGTATCTCACTGCCAGAGCATACATCAGGTAAGAAAACAGTCATTTCAGGCAGTGAACAAGGTATGCTATACCAATCCCCATGACTGAAGCAAAAGCAGAGCTCAAACAAGAAGAGGCTGGGGTGGATGGTGAGAAAGCAGCAAATACGCATAGCTTGCGCACGGCAGCCATCAGAGAAGTGTGTCCAAAACCTGGTTGACTAAATAGACAACTATATTAAGGTAGAGTGATGAATCTAATTGGTGCAATATCAGCTGATGCACACTGGTGTCCTGTATGAACCTGCTGCACTTGATTTCGGACAGGAAACGCCATGTATTAATTCGAGCCATTTATTAGAAGATTACAATACATGCAGTACATTAGTCTTGGCGTTGGTGCTGCTCCGTCAGGGTATCTCACTGCCAGAACATACATCATGTAAGATAATAATAATAATTACAGGCATTGATCAAGGTATGCTACTGTATACCAATCCCCAAAACAGCAGAWCCACTGCCAGACWACAAACTATGTGTATGACAGACGCCCACCGTTAAGAGCTTAAAATAGACCAGCGACGTCATCTATGTTATATGATTGATACTATGTGTAGCGTGAAGGTGAAAYTAGGTGTAGGCTACAGCAGGCAAACCATACTGATATAGCTTCTCTGAAACCACGTATAGGCTTATTTCTCATGTTTCTCACAGCCTGGTGTCCTTGCTGAGGCAACATGAACCTGTCCTCTTGGTAAATGAGAAAAATTATACCCACCTACACTGTGCTGTAAATCACACCATAGTGAGATAGCTTCTCAGAACTACCTGAGCATACAAGAACATTAAGCTACTCTTCCTGGRGTCCTGCAACATTAAGGAAGTTATATACGATTTAAAATATTACATAACATTGCATTTCATAACACCATTACTCTCCTACCACATATCTACAATACAAAATCCATGTGTACGTGTGTGTAGAGTGTGTGTCTTATCATGTGTATGTGTGTTTGTGCCTCAGTGTTGACGAAGGGGAGAGGTGAAAGGAGTTTTAAGACTTGAGACAAGGATTGTATATGTGTGTCATTCAGAAGGTGAATGGGCAAGGAAAAAATGTAGAAGTGCCTTTGAATGGGGTATGGTAGTAGGTTCCAGGCGCACCGGTTTACGTATGTCAAGAACTGCAAAACTACTGTTTTTCACGCTCAACAGTTTCCCATGTGTATCAAAAATGGTCCACCAGCCAAAGGACATCGAGCCAACTTGACACAACTGTGGGAAGCGTTCCTGTGGAACGCTTTCCCCACCTTGTAGAGTTCATATCCCGACAAATTGAGGCTGTTCTAAGGGCAAAAGGGGGTGCAACTCAATATTAGGAAGGTGTACCTAATGTTTTGTACACTCTGTGTATGAGTAAGCTTATTTCTCATTTTACTCACTACCCGGTGTCCTCGTTTGAGGCTAGATGAACCTGCCATCTTGTTAAATTAAAAATAATCTACCCATCTTACCTCACTGTAAACACACTGTACTGAGAGAGCTTCTCAGGAACTATGGGTTTATTTCTCATGTGAGGATAAGCTGTCATCTTGGAACAATGACAATATTCTGCCTATGAACCCAGCCAACCACCTGCAGCTATATATACAGTGTTACAGTAAATAGCACAGTGGAGGCCGCTGATGGGAAGTATCAAATGTGTTTGATACCATTCCATTTGCTCCATTCCAGTCATCATTACGAGCCGTCCTCCCCTCCGCAGCCTCCACTGATAGAGCAGATTGTGATGCAGTAAGAGAGAAGCTACRTACAGTATTCAGACCCTTTGACTTTTTTCACATGTTGTTATGTTACAGGCTTATTCTAAAATGGATTAAATAGTTTTTTCCCCCCTCTTCCCCCCTCTTCAATCTACACACAATACCCCATAATGACAAAGCAAAAACAGATTTTTAAAAACATTTTTGCAAATGTATTACAAATATAAAACTGAAATATYACATTTACATAAGTATTCAGACCATTTACTCAGTAATTTGTTGAAGCACATTTGGCAGCGATTACAGCATTGAGACACTACAAGCTTGACACACCCGTATTTGGGGGGTTTCTCCCATTCTTCTCTGCAGATCCTCTCCAGCTCTGTCAGGTTGGAGCATTGCTGCACAGCTATTTTCAGGTCTCTCCAGAGATGTTAGATCTGATTCAAGTCCGGGCTCTGGCTGGGCCACTCAAAGACATTCAGAGACTTTTCCTGAAGCCACTCCTGCGTTGTCTTGGCTGTGTGTTTAGGGATGGAACATTTTATCGTATGTCAGAATGACGAAACGATCATACAGACCACCTCTGGAAAAATGTCTGTGTAAGCCCAACACAATTGCTTTAACGTGAAACTCAAACTTGTGCTAATTGGAGGAGAGATACTCCTTGATATGCATGTTGGGCGTTGCTCCGTAGCCCATGAAGAATAGGCGATCAGATGGTTTGAAACTACATACAACATACAAATTAACTCCCAAAACGGCAACCAACAGTGGCTATGCATAACCACCTGTACTATCCAAACAGCCTAATGTCACTACTGATACTGCTAAGCAATAGCTGATGCATCTGCAGCAATCACGAGCATGCACGATGAGTGAAAATTATCATTTAAAACCTTGGCCTACAATATAGTCTACCTGAGCTGTGGGCTTATGTCAAACCTTATATGCCAGTAGCCATGACAGAAGAATAGACGAACTGATAACTAGAGAAATAGACTATATGGATTACTAAAATCGGCCTACAATCGAACAGAACGTTTCATTAAAAGGTGATAAAGCGCTTGATCGCCAACAGCTGATCGCCATGTRGTGTTTAAGAAGCCCGCTAGGTAATGCTAGTATAAACAGCCTTCCAACGCAGCCGGAAGCTATAGCAAGCATTGATTAGTCATCACACTGCGATATAGCGCCAGCTTCCCCACTAAGGTCCAAGGTGAGAACTTGGACCTTAGTGGCTAGACTGCATTGGAATGCAAATAAACCGCCTCTAGCCTCCGTTCTGTTGGCGAACATACAGTCACTAGAGAACAAACTGGACGAGGTCTGTTCGAGGCTATCTTATTGTAGCAACATGTTGTTTTAATGTCATATGTTGAACATCCTTTTACTGTCTGCCTATAATGCTGAACTGTTATGTACTACTGAGTTMCTCCAAGCTCTCCCTCTCTCCAAGACAAAGGGTTATAAAAGTAGCCCTTCACACYTACGTGTGATACCATGTGACCTCACAGGACTACAAAAGGACTCTGCTGTCTCCCCCTCACTCTCTTAAGGCGGCCGCATGCTTCCTAACTGAAAAAGTTTGCGACAGTTYGTACATGTATTATGACGACATTTTGTGAACTTTTTGTTCGTTTTGGAGTTCCGTTAGGGTTTTGTCGGCTGTTCGAGCACACAATTTTTTCTCAAGGGCCAGCTGAATTTCGGAAGCCGAAGTCTAGTCTGTGATTGGTCAGTTGTAGGGGTGACACAAGTTTCTGCTTCATGTTGATTCAACCCGAAACTCAGTGTGGATTCAACATGGCTAATGACAACTCCGAGCATCGATTGACCGAGGATGTACAAAAGTACCTTCACAAGTACAATTCTAGCCATGCATTATGTAAAGACCTGCATTAAATGCCAATTCGTGTAGGGTTTGCGACAAGTTCGTCAAGGCAAAGAAAAGAAWCAAGGGCCACAGTGGAGATGCCGGTGGAAAGGTTACTCCAGAAATGCCATGTTCAGCACATGATGCATGGGAAGACTGAAAGCAACATGCTGTCTTCACCAAAGGATGGGGTATGTTTTGGTATTTTCTATTCTAGTCAACAAAAAGATTAGCCATGCTTTGCTAGYGCTAGCTACTTGGCTGGCTAGTGGCCAGCTAGCCTACCAGCATACTTGTGCAGGGAAAGCAAGCCAACCAACTAAACTAAAGATCTTTACAACTTTTGATCAAACATCATTTGGTCATATAAAGAAAATAATAAGCTTCCCACAGTTTGGTAATGTARCAAGGTCCAGCTAGTCAAAATGTTGCAAACATTTGAGCAGAGTTGGGGTGGCAGGTAGCCTAGTGGTTAGAGCGTTGGACTAGTAACCGAAAGTTTGCAAGATAGAATCCCCGAGCTGACAATGTAAACATCTGTTGTTCTGCCCCTGAACAAGGCAGTTAACCCACTGTTCCTAGGCTGTCATTGAAAATACGAACTTGTTCTTAACTGACTAGCCTAGTTAAATAAAGGTTAAAAATAAACAGTTGAGTAGCTAGGCCAGGCATACTCAACTCTGCTCAAACATTTGCAACATTATATAGTCTATTGTAGTCTCGGTTAATGATATTTGATGTTCATTAATGTTTCGGATATGTGTACTAAATAGCCCTCTTCTTTTGAATTTTCAAGGCACAAACACGAGTGAATGGAAACAGCACCTGGTTTTGTTCTCTGTGCCCCAGCACTGCCTGTTCACCGGTCCCAAGCACTACTTCTGCCCCCAGTAGACTGGTGATTGGCCCCCAGCTCATCTCCCGCACTGAGATGCAGTGCAGAATTAGAAACAATCTCCATGCARGACCTGGGACGCTCTATCCTGGGCCCACCTCCAAGACCTACTCCACTAGCTTGCTCCTCACCGAAGCCACAGAGCAGCAGCAGTAGTAGCARGGGTGTGAGAAGGGAGAAAAGGGCTGCAGACTCAGTTCTTGACATGTCACTCGTAAAGGCAAGACATATCTCAAGATCTGGAGAACGTCATGTACCGAGCCACCAGCTTGTCCCAGAGGTAAATAAATACAAATAATTTCAGACCTTCTCTGAGACCCTTTCCTCTCTTCTGTTGTCCTTTTTCCTCCACTCCTCGCCATGCACACTGCTCTCCAGACACTCATTGTTTCCCCCCTCTTCCAATCCTCTCCACAGGGTCCTGGCACCTATTGCTGATTTCATGGATGAACTCTCGCCAAAACTCTGGGAGGAATTCAATCACCAGCTGCATGCGTTCATGCATGACTTCAAGAAGAGGACATGGACTGAACGACTGGGACCACAGTGAAATTAACAACTTGTTCTGTTGTTATTCAGGCATCTCTGGACTCAGACACTAGACATTTTCATTGTTTTTCATGGACACTTTTGTTGTTTACATGTCTGTTCATAGCAGACACTGTGGTACTATTGCTCAGAAAGATTTGACACTACACTCTGGCACTTACATTTTATTCCATAGRCACTTGTTTGCATGTCTTTTCTCAGCAGACACGTTCTATTACAGTTTACTTTYAGAAGCAAGAATAAACRCTTATTTGTGTGCTGAAAAAGCTCYGTKGACATTTCTCAATACAAAGTRTTTCARTGCATTATATTTGAACATCAAGTGCTGACAACGTACAGAACAGCTGTGTTTCACRGACTYYACAGGCGTTCTTCTACTCGTGGTGTAGTTCTAACTATTCTAAATTACTGCAATCTAAATAAATCCCAGAATCAGGTTWTATTTTATTAACACGATTTAAACTCTACTGGTTCAGAGTGCACACAAAGAACTGAGTCTTTGCGTCCATCAATAATCCTCATCCTTGCAGCCATGATGCCGAATGACTTCTCTGACAATGAGAGTGGTGGTAGTTCCAGGTACGCCCAGGTTTATTGAGATGGACGCCTGTGAATGAGAGGTAACAAGAGAATGTCAGATACATATTTGTTAAAGAAAAACAACTTACTATTTTCCAGGAACCATATTCCAAAAACRTTGATAAAATAACACTTCTCATATAGAGGTGCATACATGTGTGCAGTAACAAGGGAAATTAGAAACAAAAATGAAATTGATTCCAACATTCTATTAGGGCACATTAGGTTCTCGTCTAGGTGGAAAGCTGCATCTCCCAGGAAAACACGAGGACTTGGCRTTGTGGTACCTGGCAGGACAGCTGGCRGTGTGGTAAGTCGAGGGTCTTCTGCAACAATTTGGACCCAAAATAACTCACTTGAAACACTCCAACATAGCTGTCTCGGCCGTATGCCCCTGCTGTACATCCACCATTGTGAACCTGTAGTTTTGCCCGAGATCTTCTCTGTCTCCGTATCTTGTGTATTATATGTGTTGCTAGGTACATCAATTCTAGTAGATCTTGGGCAATTTGCACAAATTACATTTTCTCGCCAGTCAAGTGTCTTCTTCTTCTTCTATGATATCATGGCGGTCCGCAAACAAACGTTTAACCCTCCTGTTGTGTTTGTTTCATGTTAATTAATTCTGTGTTCCCGGTACAAAATGACCGCCCCATTATAGCTGACTATAAATCCATAATAATACATATATTATCACCTAATGTTGTGTCTTTTTATCAAGAACTTATCAACTTAAGTTCTTGTGAACATTACAAGTTTTGAACTTCTATTTGCTATTAATGGCCTGTAGGCCTCATTGACCTGAGCTCATACAACTYGTTTTTGWGTTAAAAAAAGCATAATGTATGGATTATTTTGACTATTAACAAATACTCAGATGAAACATATTGTGCTATTTATCACAGACTACTTCACTGTCAGTTTCCTGGCCTCTCTCATCCTCCCCAGTGTCAGGATCAAAGATGTGATCAAGAGCCTCACATACAGTATATCGTTTGGTCATTGTGCTGCCACAGAATGAATTGTGAGCAAGGCCTCAAAAAAGCTTTATATACCAGAATTGCGAGAAAAGTTCTATATGTTATTGAAACAATGTTGTGATTGTTTGTGAGAATGCCAAAATGTGTGGTTCCCGTGGAGGAAAGATTATATTGGGGAAAGGTTCCCGTGGGGGTTCACATGGAAGCCAAGAATGGGCGTAAAGTGTGTGTGTGTGTGCACTCAAACACACATGCATGTGGTGGTCTGGGAGAGAAAGTGTGTCCATCTGATGAATGGGCATATGCCTKAACTCAATTTTATACACTAAATGTAGTCTCACCTATTCATTTCTAATGACCGGTTATTTTTGACCGGGAACACCACAGGTGTACAAAAGTTAAAGAAAACACCCCAATTATATGAAAATCATCAAATTGTATTTTGTGTGTTCAGATGCCCTGTGTGGACAAAGTCATAGAACCTTATGACAATCAGATTMAATTAACTACATTTTTCAGAGAGAACTTGTAAATCGGTTCAATTCGACAGGAACACAACAGGAGGGATAAAGTGCATGCCACCACCTACTGTGCTGGAATGTACGATCAATCACGATTTGCAAAATTCTGTACTACCATGAAAATAAAATTCTAAACCAAATAAATCTTTAACTTCTACCACACCCTCCCCAAGCCCATTCAACTTTATACACTGCTCAAAAAAATAAAGGGAACACTAAAATAACACATCCTAGATCTGAATGAATGAAACATTCTTATTAAATACTTTTTTCTTTACATAGTTGAATGTGCTGACAACAAAATCACACAAAAATTATCAATGGAAATCAAATTTATCAACCCATGGAGGTCTGGATTTGGAGTCACACTCAAAATTAAAGTGGAAAACCACACTACAGGCTGATCCAACTTTGATGTAATGTACTTAAAACAAGTCAAAATGAGGCTCAGTAGTGTGTGTGGCCTTCATGTGCCTGTATGACCTCCCTACAACGCCTGGGAATGCTCCTGATGAGGTGGCGGATGGTCTCCTGAGGGATCTCCTCCCAGACCTGGACTAAAGCATCCGCCAACTCCTGGACAGTCTGTGGTGYAACGTGGCGTTGGTGGATGGAGCGAGACATGATGTCCCAGATGTGCTCAATTGGATTCAGGTCTGGGGAACGGGCGGGCCAGACCATAGCATCAATGCCTTCATTTCTTGCAGGAAACTGCTGACACACATCCAGCCACATGAGGTCTAGCATTGTCTTGCATTGGAGAACCCAGGGCCAACTGCGCCAGCATATGGTCTCACAAGGGGTCTGAGGATCTCATCTCGGTACCTAATGGCAGTCAGGCTACCTCTGGCGAGCACATGGAGGCTGTGCGGCCCCCCAAAGAAATGCCACCCCACACCATGACTGACCACCGCCCAAACCGGTCATGCTGGAGGATGTTGCAGGCAGCAGAATGTTCTCCACGGCGTCTCCAGACTCTGTCACGTCTCTCAAATGTGCTCAGTGTGAACCTGCTTTCATCTGTGAAGAGCACAGGGCGCCAGTGGCGAATTTGCCAATCTTGGTGTTCTCTGGCAAATGCCAAACGTCCTGCACGGTGTTGGGCTGTAAGCACAACCCCCACCTGTGGACGTCGGCCCTCATACCACCCTCATGGAGTCTGTTTCTGACCGTTTGAGCAGACACATGCACATTTTGGCCTGCTGGAGGTCATTTTGCAGGGCTCTGGCAGTGCTCCTCCTTGCACAAAGGCGGAGGTAGCGGTCCTGCTGCTGGGTTTGTGCCCTCCTACGGCCTCCTCCACGTCTCCTGATGTACTGGCCTGTCTCTGGTAGCGCCCTCCATGCTCTGGACACTACGCTGACAGACACAGCAAACCTTCTTGCCACAGCTCGCATTGATGTGCCATCCTGGATGAACTGCACTACCTGAGCCACTTGTGTGGGTTGTAGACTCCGTCTCATGCTACCACTAGAGTGAAAGCACCGCCAGCATTCAAAAGTGACCAAAACACCAAGCCAGGAAGCAAGGAACTGAGAAGTGGTCTGTGGTCACCACCTGCAGAACCACTCCTTTATTGGGGGTGTCTTGCTAATTGTCTATAATTTCCACCTGTTGTCTATTCCATTTGCACAACAGCATGTGAAATKTATTGTCAGTGTTGCTTCCTAAGTGGACAGTTTGATTTCACAGAAGTGTGATTGACTTGGAGTTACATTGTGTTGTTTAAGTGTTCCCTTTATTTTTTTGAGCAGTGTATATATATATCATGCTGAAACACTCCACCCTCATGATTGTTCAGCATTTCACCAGTAACGTCTGTTACCCCCAATATCTCTTTTGCTGTCTCCACAATAACCTTCAACTGGCATTTCTGCTTTCCACAACCCGAGTCATATTGATAACCTTACTAATAAAAGCTATGAAGTCAACTTTATTCATTATCAAAGTGGCCTTTGACACCGCACATTCATGAGCACACGATTTCTGAACCGGCCTCAAAACCATGCCAGGACCATCAGAASCACCACCCCTGGCAGTAGGTCCACTTACTACAGGTACATCCATGTAAGTGTCAATGGCGTGCGTACTGGGAACGGAGTCAGGTGCAGGAGAGCAGAGAGTTATGAACAGGCGCACACTTYATTTAGGCAGGAGAAACCAACAGACGGACGCCACTGCGTCGAAACCTCCAGCCAATGCAAAAGTGCAAACGCGCAAACAGTCACAATAATATTGTATAAACACAATAACATACCTCKTGAAATGAAACACGGGATAAACGYATACCAGTATAGCGAGTCAACATAGACACGTAACACAAAACAATCTCACACAAAGACATGAGAGGGAACAGAGGAATAAATACATGCAGTGTGATTGGGGAATGAAAACCAGGTGTGCAGGGAACAAGACAAAACAAATGGATAAATGAAAAATGGAGCGGCGATGGCTAGAAAGCCGGTGACGTCGACCGCCGAACGCCGCCAGAACAAGGAGAGGGGSCGACTTCGGCGGAAGTCGTGACAGTAAGCGCCATCAGTCCGCACCGTAGTTTTACCCATCTGTTTTATGGCCTCTGTATGTGATACAGCATGACTGATCCTATATCTCTGAGCCACTCTAGCCTCGCTCTGTGTACCTGGCATCCACCAAATGCTGCACTGAGTTCTCCCCCACAATTACAGCACTTAACCTTCACATTGCTTCCACATTCACAGTAATCATGTTCCCCTCCACACTTGGCACATCTTTTTTTTCCTTTACAYTGAGCAGCTACATTYCCCATTCTTTGCCATTTAAAACACTGCAGTGCATATCGGACAAATTCTCTAACATTGAAACTAAGGAATCCTATCTGTACTTTTCCCGGCAAGACTTTCYCAAATCTCAGCATCACTCATAAGCTATCACTTCTTTGACCCTCTTTCCTACTGATCAACAGTTTGGCCTCAATCACTATACCTCCCTTCACATTTTCTTTAATATCATMTGTGGACATAGATATTGGGACCCCAGTGATGACTCCCCTCAACCTAGCGTAAGCACCAGGGACATGGTTTTTCCCATTAAGCTTTTCCATTTGCAGAATCTGGCTGGGACAGGCTACCACAAAATATTATCAATCTACCATTTCTAATTAACCGGGCTAGGTTAACTTCACCTATATCTTTCTCTACGGCATTAGTCAGTCAGATAGTGTGTAAAAATTATTTGTGGGTAGCTAGCTAACAATTCTCCGTKGCTGTCTGGCTAGCTAACAGTAATAGTASCTAGCCAGTTAGCCATATTGACTTATTATGGGCTTGCGATCTACGATACGTAGGCAGGTAAACGTGCCAAAATTAACACAGCATGCATTTATTAACGTATCAAGATAAAATATTGTAGTCAAGCAACATATGAGATGTGAATAGGCAGCATTTCATTCCGAAGTGGGAGTGTATTTTCTCTCGCTTCAGCTCAAATAATGGGCACCACTGATTTCAAGATTTTTTTGATTTTTTACGTGTTTGCGTCATATTTCTTTGCAGCTTGCATCGATGCATGCTTCCAAATACAGTATGTACAAACGGAGTATGCATTCGAGAAGTTCCCTCCGTGCTCTGTTTCRCATACTTTGATTTGGACTCATACTCCGAYCCTCCTGTGCTCCAATTTGCATGCTCGAAGCACGGTAGTATGAATTTTGAGAAACACCCTATGTTTCATAGAGTCGTGGCTGTACAAGGACATGGATAATATATGGCTTTGCCMTTCATCTTCAAGACCGGGTCAGCAGCCTCGGGTAAGATGGGGTCGAAGGGTGTGTCTCTTTGTTAACAACAGATGGTGCCCGATCTTTAATGTTAAGGAAGTCTCATGGTTTTGCTCGTCTGAATTAGAATACCTCATGATAAGCTGCAGACCATGCTATTTATCAACAGAGTTTATGTATATTTTTCGGAAATGTCTATTTATCGTTACAAACCGATGCTGGCACTAAGACCGCTCTCAACAAGCTTTATAGGGCCATAAGAAAACAAGAAAATGCACATCCAGAGGCGGCACTTCTCGTGGCCGGTGATTATAATGCAGGGAAACTGAAATCCTTTTTACCCCGTTTTTACCAACATGTCACCTGTGTAACTAGAGGCATCAAAATTCTAGATCGCCTTTACTCCACACACAGAAATGCATACAAGGCTCTCCATCTCCCTCCATTTGGCAAATCTGACCCTAACTCAAATCTCCTGCTTCCAAGCAAAAATTAAAACAGGAAGTGCTAGCGACGCACTAAATACGGAAGTGGTCCGATGAACTGGATGTTTCGCTAGCACAGACTGGAATATGTTCCGGGATTCATCCGGAACGTATTCCAGTCTCGAGTGCATTTATAGTTTTGAGAGCACTCATTATTTTTTATGTTTGTTAGAGAGTTGGCTGCAAACAGATTTTATGGACAGGAAAACACTTAATGGGTCTTGCCGGTATTGGATACTTTCTTAAATGAAATGGATGGAGGTTCTATCCATGCTTGATTTTCTAAAGATCCCTCAGCTTGGTTAGCTTCTTCCTCATAAAAGGTGTCTCTTATAAACAGCCCAGTCCAGGCGAGCACCTCCATCCACTTCATTTAAGAACGTATCCAATACTGACAAGACCCATGACGTGTTTTCCTGTCCATAAAATCTGTTTGCAGCCAACTCTCTAACAAACATAAAAAATAATGAGTGCTCTCAAAACTATAAATGCACTCGAGATATTCCTTCATGCTGGGTGCACATCCTGTGAAAAAGTATATTATGTCTGGGCCTAAAATGTCATTAGCACAATAGTTACTGGCAGCACACTAACAATATAGTAACATGGTGGGGGGAAATGTAAAACTGTCAGACGGGCTGAAATATACTGAACAAAAATATAAATGCAACATGCAACAGTTTCAAAGATTTTACTGAGTTATAGTTCATATAAGGAAATCAGTCAATTGAAATAAATTCATTAGGCCCAAATCTATGGATTTCACWWGATTGGGAATACAGATATGCATCTGTTGGTCACAGATACAAAAAAAAAGATTGGGGAGTGGATCAGAAAGCAGTGGCGATTTTAGCATGTAAATCTTGGTGGGGCAAACCAAAAAAAGTGGGATGCATGCCAGCAAAGCCACTACTACCACAACACTAAACAATACATTAATTGCACTATAACGGTGACAAATGGTGCCCACAAACTATTAGGGCCTACATAATGATGTCCCAACAGCAGAGTCCCAACACCTTACCGATGCTACACCTGGCTTTCAGCGGAGCCTTATCTGGCAGCGAAACTGTTCATTCAGCCTCATTTACTGCCTTTTATAAAAACATGGCTGATATGCAGACTTGCTTAAACAACTGTGGTTTCTACTGACAATTGAGATGTACAAATTATGGCATAAGGGGACGACAAGCAGATAAGATGCAATCTGTAATTTCGATTAAGACATTAATGAGCAAGCGACGACGGACGTAGTCAATATAACTGTTTGTACAACACTTTTGAAATGTACAGCAACAGAATTCAGAACATGGGCCGTTCTTACAGTGTACTCCCTGTACCAGTMAGAACCATAGGATAAATAAATGGGACGTAAAAACAATGAAAGCTCTTACAAAATTCAATGACTACATTTCTCTAAAACAGGTTATAGGCTATTTGTGCACCACCAAGTTAGAAGAGTAGGCGAAATTAAGAGGTGAAAATAGACCACATTATTAGGGTGAGGCACATTAAACGCCGTTTGGGTATTTGCGTGTCAAAAAAGATACACGTCATTTAACACTATTTGATGCCTTAAATAAGCTTTTAATTTGACACGTGAAATAACACAATTCTATTATAGAATGTTGTGTGTGCTGAATTTGCACATGCAAGCCAAGCACCACAACTACTAACGTTATGTGTTTACAATACCGCGTTGGGGAAAATAGACCAAATTATTAGGGTGAGGCACATGGGCTACTAACAGCTTACTACACAACATTCACTTAATATTACTTTCTTAGCTACAGTATACATTTCTCCCTTGCATATTACATAATTTATGCAGCAGCATTCAAGACATTTTTGGACTCAACATGTGAAGGTGGCGCAGCAGTCCTTTGTGGGCAAATGTTGTCATCAAACTTTGTCAACAAAGTCTGGCATTCTCCGGATTTCTGATGGGAACTCTGGAAAAGAAACACAGCCACTCCATTGAATAGCAGGCCAAGGTTAGTGGTTTCTTTGCAACGCTTGCAGTTAGCTACTGATTACTTCCAAACGACTTATTGTTGAATTTGCGATTTCCAACTTGCTGTGTAATGTTTATGTCCAATGGCCGATGAGCACCGATACGTTTTATCTATAATTTCTCTTGATGACAACTGATGACGACTGCTAGCTAAGACTTTGAAAGTAGGATGTTGACATGATCAGTCCAATGAAAGCTACTAAAGATATAACGTGATTTGATGTCATTCTATCTGTGGCCAATGATCTTGAGCATTTTTGGATGGGCACTTCTAATATAACTCTGTGGCAGAACCCAAGGGGCAAACATTTTMGAGCTCTAACCTTAGAATTGGGGATGACGTACTGGCCCATGACTGACAGAAAACTGTGCCAAGCGTGACATAAAACTGAGCCAATCAGGTGCAACGCTCAGTATTTTCTGCTGGCTAGCCCTACCACCACAGAAAGCACTGAGCTAGGCTGAAACACCTGCATTTTGTAGCTGCTTTACTCAAGAAAGCAAAAAAGAGACCATGTTTGTATGTGGCTTTATTAACTCAATTACAGTTTTTTTTTTACATTGTTTGCAAACTGATATGTGACACGCGTTAATGCCAAAATAACAAGCAAAACAGGCAAGCCCTAAAAAAAATATTATATATTTTTTTACCTAAAAGTGTTGTGCTCAAAACAGGTGGGGCTCTGTGGAATGTTGTCCCACTCCTATTCAATGGCTGTGCGAAGCTGCTGGATATTGTCGGGAACGCTGTCATACACGTCGATCCAGAGCATCCCATACATGCTCAATGGGTGACATGTTAGGTGAGTATGCAAGCCATCAAAAAACTGGAACATTTTCAGCTTCCAGGAATTGTGTACAGATCCTAGCGACATGGGGCCGTGCGTTATCATGCTGAAACATGAGGTGATGGCGGCCGATGAATGGTATGACAATGAGCTTCAGGATCTCGTCACGGTATCTCTCTGTACATTTAAATTGCCATAGATAAAATGCAATTGTGTTCGTTGTCCGTAGCTAATGCCTGCCCATACCATAACCCCACCGCTACCATGGGGCACACTGCGGTTGTGAGGCCGYATGGACATACTGCCAAATTCCTTAAAATTATGTTGGAGGCGGCTTATGGTAGAGAAATGAACATTAAATTATCTGAGAACAGCTCTGGTGGACAATCCTGCAGTCAGAATGCCAATTACACGATCTCTCAAAACTTGAGACATCTGTGGTATTGTGTTGTGTGRCAAAACTGCACATTTTAGAGTGGCATTTTATTGTCCCCGGCGCAAGGTGCACCTGTGTAATTAATCAGGTTCTTGGCTCCCGAGTGGCGCAGCGGTCTAAGGCACTGCATTTCACTACAGACACCCTGGTCGAATCCAGGCTGTATCACAAGCGGCCGTGATTGGGAGTCCCATAGGGTGGCGCACAATTGGCCCAGCGTCGTCCGGGTTTGGCYGGTGTAGGCCGTCATTGTAAGTAAGTATTTGTTCTTAACTGACTTGCCTAGTTATATAAAAATCATTTTAAAAAATATGACACACCTGTCAGATGGATTGATTATCTTAGCAAAGAAGAAATGCTCACTAACAGGGATGTAAACACATTTGAGCAGGAAATTTGAGATCATTTTTCTTTTATGTGTATGGAACATCTCTGGGAGCTTTTATTTCAGCTCATGAAACATGGGACAAACACTTTACATGTTGAGTTWATATCTTTGTTCAGTGTAGATGGGCCAGGCCGAGGGGGCTCAGAAACGGCTTACATCAATTTGAGTGAGGAAGCTGGAGCAGCAAGAGGTCAAAGGGGTGTACAGCCACTGCAGTGGCTCTTTGACCTGGGGGAGTGTTTGTCTCTGTCTACTTGGGTTTCCTCTGCTGCAGTACTGTAGTTATAGGGGCCCGAGGAGCCACTCTGCCCCCTTGCCTTGATCCTCTCCTGGCTCCAGTGGGGCTCTGTGGCTTGATTAATGGCCACCAGAGGTGTCCAAAGATATCCTGGACTGATAAGGGAACTGCTAGCTACTTCATGAGACTGTGAGGAGGAGGAGGAGGAGGAGGGGGCTCATAACTAACAACATACCTTCTCTTTCTCCTCAAGCGCTCCAAGCAGCCAATTAAGCACGTCTTAAAAACTGGGAGTGGTGACAATTTGTCTGTGGGTCAGTGTGTGACAGTAGTGTTCAGGGAAAATATGGACACTTAATTCTGCTACTTAGTTATGTTTGGGTAGTGGTAGAATATAGGGTTTAACGATTGTACTAAACGTATATGGTGATATAAGTTTAGTACCAGAGCATCTGCTCTCGGACCAACAGGCTCTGAGACAGCTTCTACCCCCAAGCCATATAAGACTGCCAAATAGCTATAAGACTGCCAAATAGCTATAAGACTGCCAAATAGCTATAAGACTGCCAAATAGCTATAAGACTGCTAAATAGTGTGCATTGCCCCTTTCTTGCACTGACTCTATGCACGCTCACAATACCATATATACGCAGAACTCTGACACTCTTACAAAAACCTATACACATTCACTATACGCACAACACACAACAACGCCACACACTTTAACGCTCATCATATGCTGCTTCCATTCTGTTTTTATTATTATTTTACTCTTATTAGTATCAATTCTGATGCCTAGTCATTTTACCCTGCTTTTACAGTGCCCTCAGAAAGTACTCACACTCCTTAACTTTTGCTTCATTTTGTTGTGTTACAGCCTGAATTTAAAATGAATTAAATTGAGATGTTGTGTCACTGGCCTACACACAGTACCMTATAATGTCAAAATGGAATTATGTTTTTAGAAATGTTTACAACAAAAAAAGCTGAAATGTCTTCAGTCAATAAGCATTCAACCGCTTTGTTATGGCAAGCCTAAATAAGTTCAGCAAGGAAAAAATGTGCTTAACAAGTCACATAAGTTGCATGGACTCACTCTGTGTGTAATAATAGTGTTTAATATGATTTTTGAATGACTACCTCATCTGTATACCCCACACATACATTTATTTGTAAGGTCCCTCGGTCGAGCAGTGAATTTCGAAACAGAGATTCAACCACAAAGACCAGGGAGGTTTTCCAATGCTGCTCAAATAAGGATGCCTATTGGTAGATGGGTGGGGGAAAAAACTGGAATTGAATATCCCTTTGAGCATGGTGAAGTTATYAATTACACTTTGGATGGTGTATCACGACACCCAGTCACTACAAAGTTACAGGYGTCCTTCCTAACTCTGTTGCCGGAGAGGAAGGAAACCGCTCAGTCCAATGCTGACTTTATAACAGTTAGAGTTTAATGGCTGTSACAGGAGAAAACTGAGGTATTGCACCACAATACTAACCTAAATGAGAGCGTGAAAAGAAGGAAGCCTGTAGAGATTTAAAATATTCCCGAAACATGTACCTTGTTTGCAATAAGACACTAAAAGTAAAACTGCAAAAAATCTGCCAAAGAAATGAACTTTATGTTCTGAATAAAAAGTGTTATGTTTAGAGCAAATCCAACACAACACATCATCAAGTACCACTCTTCATATTTTCAAGCGTGGTGGTGGCTGCATCATGTTACATGTATGCTTGTCATTGGCAAGGACTGGGGAGTTTTTTTTWGGATAAATAGAAACGGAATACAGCTAAGCACAGGCAAAATCCTAGAGGAAATTCCTTTCAGCAGGACAATAACCTAAAACAAAAGGCCAAATCTACACTGGAGTTGCTTACCTAGACGACATTGAATGTTCCTGAGTGGGCTAGTTACAGTTTTGACTTAAATAGGCTTGAAAATGTATGGCAAGACTTGAAAATGAAGGCACTGTATCTACCTCAAATACCTCATACCCCTGCACAGTGACATGGTACTGGTACTCCCTGTATATACAGTTGAAGTCGGAAGATTACATACACTTATGTTGGAGTCATTAAAACTAATTTTTCCACCACTCCACAAATTTCTTGTTAATAAACTATAGTTTTGACAAGTCGGTTAGGACATCTACTTTGTCCATGACACAAGTAATTTTTCCAACAATTGTTTACAGATTATTTCACTTATAATTCACTGTATCACAATTACAGTGCGTCAGAAGTTTACATACACTAAGTTGACTGTGCCTTTAAACAGCTTGGAAAAGTCCAGAAAATTATGTCATGGCTTTAGAAGCTTCTGATAGGCTAATTGACATAATTTGAGTCAATTGGAGGTATACCTGTGGATGTATTTCAATGCCTACCTTCAAACTCAGTGCCTCTTTGCTTGACATTTGCTTGACATACAAAAGAAATCAGCCAAGACCTCAGAAAAAAATTGTAGACCTCCACAAGTCTGGTTCATCCTTGGGAGAATTTCCAAACCGCCTGAAGGTACCACGTTCATCTATACAAAAATAGTACGCAATTATAAACCATGGGACACGCAGCCGTCATACCGCTCAGGAAGGAGATGCGTTCTGTCTCCTAGAGATGAACGTACTTTGGTGCGAAAAGTGCAAATCAATCCCAGAACAACAGCAAAGGACGTTGTGAAGATGCTGGAGGAAACAGGTACAAAGTATCTATATCACAGTAAAACAAGTCCTATATCGACATAACCTGAAAGGCCACTCAGCAAGGAAGAAGCAACTGCCCCAAAACCGTCAATAAAAAGCCAGACTATGGTTTGCAACTGCACATGGGGACAAAGATCGTACTTTTTGGAGAAATGTCCTCTGGTCTGATGAACAAAAATAGAACTGTTTGGCCATAATGACCATCGTTATGTTTGGAGGAAAAAGGGGATGCTCGCAAGCCAAAGACACCATCCCAACCGTGAAGCACGGGGTTGGCAGCATCATGTTGTGGGGGTGCTTTGCTGCAGGAGGGACTGGTGCACTACACAAAATAGATGGCAACATGAGGGAGGACAATTATGTGGATATATTGAAGCAACATCTCAAGGCATGAGTCAGGAAGTTAAAGCTTGGTCGCAAATGGGTCTTCCATATGGACAATGACTCCAAGCATACTTCCAAAGTTGTGGCAAAATGGCTTAAGGACAACAAAGTCAAGGTATTGGAGTGGCCATCACAGAGGCCTGACCTTAATCCTGTAGAACATTTGTGGGCAGAACTGAAAAAGTGTGTGCGAGCAACGAGGCCTACAAACCTGACTCAGTTAGGTTTGTAGTGGAGGTTTGTAGTGGAGGAATGGGCCAAAATTCACCCATCTTATTGTGGGAAGCTTGTGGAAGGCCACCCGAAACGTTTGACCCAAGTTATACAATTTAAAGGCAATGCTACCAAATACGAACTGAGTGTATATAAACTTCTGACCCACTGGGAATGTGATGAAAGAAATGAAAGCTCAAATAAATCATTCTCTCTACTATTATTCTGACATTTCACATTATTAAAATAAAGTGGTGATCCTAACTGACCTAAGACAGGGAATTTTTACTAGGATTAAATGTCAGGACGTGTGAAAAACTGAGTGTTAATGTATTTGGCTAAGGTGTATGTAAACTTCCGACTTCAAATGTAGCTTCATTCTGGTGTATTTAAATCCTCTTGTGTTACTATTATTACTTTTAATTTTTTTACTCAGTAGAATGGAAAGGTGCATTCCACAGTAAAATCTGCACCCGTTATGTTCGGTGCATATGAGAAATACATTTTGATTTGATTTGTTTAGGGGTGTAGTAGTTCTGTTGATGTTTGGAACTGTCTGGAGAGTGTAGACTTTATTTACTAATTATTAGTAGATGCCTTCTCTGTGTCAAGGCTTATGCTGTATGCCTATAAACATGGGCGTCTATCCACAGGATCGTTCTCTCCGTGATAGAGTGTGTCCCTATTCATTAAAGTCTGGAGAGGGAAAGAGGGTATGCCCGTTGTTGGATTGACTAATCAATTTGTTTATCTCTGCAGTTTCCTTGTTAGCAGAGCCAAGACATCACCCATGAAGTACTTCCCAAACAATCCACCACTCTCGTAACCTCCCCCTTGCTGAGATGGTTTGTTCCCAGTCGCCCAGAGGGAACAGAGGGAAGAACAAAGAGGGTGGCTTTGTCTCAGAAGGGGCTTTTTCTCCGATTAGAACACAAGTTTATCCCTGCGATTTTTTTTTTTTTTTTTTACTTGATGGCCACTGATACAGGTGATCAAAGAGTGGAACCCAGGGGAGGGGCTTAGGCCACAGCGGTACGGCTGGAGAATTGCTTCCTGGCAATTTGTAAGCAGGAAAATACTTTTGACATGAAAGACAGCTTAAACATCAGAAGAATCACAATAAAGCAGCTGTAAAATGCTTCTTGTTGCAGTTGAATTGATGCAGGTTTGTGCTGAAACAATTTTTCACTCCATTTGTGCGGGTGGTGACCTTTCCTACCGGGGCACTTATACAGTCACATGCACACTGCACAAAATAGGGTATTAATAGTAGGTGGGGGCATGGGGCATGACATTGCATTGTTCTGGGAATTGGGAAATCAGACAACTTCTATTTTCTTTCACTCAAGCAATATCCAAAGTCTGGTTTTGTTCTTCCCTCAGAAAAAACTAAGGATTTCCCATTGGGGGGATTTGGTCCAAAAAATATATTTTAATTGATTTAAAAAAGGTCATTATAAATTCAATATAGATCCATTAGGCAACGTTTAAATAGGAAGATGTCATTGAATTGATGAAATAACAGGAAATAATGCTAAACTTATTAGCATATACCATACATACTGAACAAAAATATAAATGAAACATGCAACAATTTCATTGACTTATGACAAAATCAGTCAATTGAAATACATTCAATAAGCTCTAATCTATGGATTTCACATGACTGGAAATACAGATATGCATCTGTTGGTCACAGATAGCTTTAAAAATGGGCCTCACAATGGAGGATCTCGTCACGGTATTTTTGTGCATTCAAATTGCCATCAATAAAATGCAATTGCATTTGTTGTCCGTAGCTTATGCCTGCCCATACCATAACCCCACCCCCATCATGGGGCACTCTCTTCAAAAAGTTGACTTACGCAAAACACTTGCCCACACAACGCCATACAAGTGGTCTGGGATCATTTATTTCAGCTCATGAAACATGGGACCAACACTTTACATGTTGCATTTAGATTTTTGTTCAGTGTATGTGTCCTGTAGGATATAGCCAAAGATAAATTAATACTACATGGTGGCTGAAGCCCCCTTTCACTTGAAATAGTTGAAATGTGCCAGATTCTACACAACAGCACATTACATATAGAGGCAATCAAAAGGCAGTCAAATAATGACTGGAGTAATAATAACTGATCCGTAGCACTTCCCTGCAGTCAAATGACCTAGTGGCCTCATTGGTGGAATGTTATTCATATTTTTCCTTATTTCATAATGAATAAACATTAAAACAATTTAAACGCAGAAAATATGGTGTTGTTATATCAGTCTTCTGTGATGTATATGAAGTATTGGGATGCAAACTCAAAATTGAATACATTTCAACTCTACAGTGCCATGAAAAAGTATTTCCCCCTTTCAGATTTTTTCTATTTTTGATACTGAATTATCACATCTTCAACCAAAACCTATTATTTGATCAAGGGAACCTGAGTTTACAATTAACAAAAATGTATATATATACACACTACCGTTCAAAAGTTTGGGGTCACTTAGAAATGTCCTTGTTTTTGAAAGAAAAGCAATTTTTTGTCCATTAAAATAACATCCAATTCATCAGAAATACAGTGTAGACATTGTTAATGTTGTAAATGACTATTGTAGCTGGAAACAGCTGATTTTATGGTATATCTACATAGGCGTACAGAGGCCCATTATCAGCAACCATCACTCCTGTGTTCCAATGACACGTTGTGTTAGCTAATCCTATAAGGGCACAGGGCAAGACCCAGATGCAGACAAGGGATGCGAGTCTCTGATATTTATTATAATCCATGGGGCAGGCAAGAGAATGGTCGTGGACAGGCAAAAGATCATAAACAAGGTCAGAGTCCAGGAGGTCAGGGCAGGCAGTATGGTCAGGCAGGCAGGTTCAGAGTCAAGGCAGGCAAGGGTCAAAAACAGGAGGACTCGCAAAAGACTGATACAAAAAAACAAAAAAAAAGCAGGCGCACAGAAAACCACGCTGATTGACTTGACAAGACGAACTGGCCACAGACAAACAGAGAACACCAGAATAAATACCCAGAGACTAGTGGGGAAAACGGGTGACACCTGGAGGTGGGTGGAGACAATCACAAAGACAGGTGAAACAGATCAGGGCGTGACAAATTCAAGTTTATCACTCTAAAAGGCTAATTGATCATTAGAAAACCCTTTTGCAATTATGTTAGCACAGCTGAAAACTGTTGTACTGATTAAAGAGGCAATAAAACTGGCCTTCGTTAGACTAGTTGCGTATCTGGAGCATCAGCATTTGTAGGTTCGATTACAGGCTCAAAATGGCCAGAAACAAATAACTTTCTTCTGAAAATCGTCAGTCTATTCTTGTTCTGATAAATGAAGGCTATTCCATGAGAAATTGCCAAGAAACTGAAGATCTCGTACAACGCTGTGTACTACTCCCTTCACAGAACAGTGCAAACTGTCTCTAAGCAGAATAGAAAGAGGAGTGGGAGGCCCCRGTGCACAACTGAGTGAGAGGACAAGTACATTAGTGTCTAGTTTGAGAAACAGATGCCTCACAAGTCCTCAACTGGCAGCTTCATTAAATAGTACACGCAAAACACCAGTCTCAATGTCAACAGTAAAGAGGGCACTCCGGGATGCTGGCCTTCTAAGCAGAGTTACAAAGAAAAAGCCATATCTCAGACTGGCCAATAAAAAGAAAAGATTAAGATGGGCAAAAGAACACACTCTGGACAGAGGAACTCTGYCTAGAAGGCCAGCATCCCGGAGTCACCTGTTGACGTTGAGACTGGTGTTTTGCGGGTACTATTTAATGAAGCTGCCAGTTTTGAGCCTGTAATCAAACCCACAAATGCTGATGCTCCAGATACTMAACTAGTCTAAAGAAGGCCAGTTTTATTGCTTCTTTAATCAGAACAACAGTTTTCAGCTGTGCTAACATAATTGCAAAAGAGTTTTCTAATGATCAATTTGCCTTTTAAAGTGATAAACTTGGACTAGCTAACACAACGTGCCATTGGAACACAGGAGTGATGGTTGCTGATAATGGGCCTCTGTATGCCTATGTACTGTAAATATTCCATTAAAAATCATCAGTTTCCATCTACWATAGTCATTTACAACATTAACAATGTCGACACTGTATTTCTGATCAATTTGATGTTATTTTAATGGACGAAAAATGTGCTTTTCTTTCAAAAGCAAGGACATTTCTAAGTGAAGCCAAACTTTTGAATGGTAGTGTATATATTTAAAGACGAAATGCTTCCTGTAGTTGTTGATCAGTCTCTCACATCGCTGTGGAGGAATTTTGGCCCACTCTTGCATGCAGACTGCTTTAACTCAGCGACATTTGTGGCTTTTCAAGCATGAATTGCTCGTTTCAAGTACTGTCAAAACATCTAAATTGGGATTAGGTCTGGAGTTTGACTAGGCCATTCCAAAACTTCAAATGTGTTGCTTTTTAATCATTTTCATGTAGACTTGATTGTGTGTTTTGGATCATTGTCTTGCTGCATGACCCAGCTGCGCTTCAGCATCAGTTCACAGACGGATGGCCTGAAATTCCCCCTTAGAATTCTCTGATACAGAGCCGGATTCGTGGTTCTGAGGAAGCAAAGCATCCACAAACCATCACACAACCACCACCATGCTTGACCGTTGTTATGATGTTCTTACTGTGGAATGCAGTGTTTGGTTTTCGCCAGACATAATGGGACCCATCTTGTCAAAAAAGTTGACTCAAGGTTGTCAAAAAGCACCTGGATGATCATCAAGACTCTTGGAAGAATGTTCTATTTCAAAAGTATAACTTTCTGGATGACATGGGTCCCATTATGTCTGGCGAAAACCAAACACTGCATTCCACAGTAAGAACCAGTAAGCATGGCAGTGGTAGTGTGATGGCAAATACTTTTTCACGGCACTGTATATCTGACATGGTACAGGTGTCTTCTTTTTTGTTAAGCCCATAACCATGTGTGTGAGGTGTATACTTTTGTTTCAAAGTAGATTTGTTTGACTACCAAGAAACACTGTGTGACACTGATTTAGCCCACTGCAGTAAAAGGTTAATATATCCACCTTAACAGTAAAAAAACGATGTTAATTTAAGCAAAATGTTCCTATTTTTGAATTGTATTTATTAGAGATATAATTTCTGTGTGTACAGTAACCCCCTTTAAGATATCATAGACAGAGGGTAAACAGTACAGCACTTTGATGGAAAGTCATCACCTTTAGCTCCCTTTTTTTTTTAATGTTTAGCTGGTTAGCTTCATCCCCAGCTCTGGTGACACACGTGGCATGTTAGTGTATTAAGTGACAGAGATTTAGGCTGATGTCTAAGCCACTCGCCATGTTCAAAAGCACTGTCAGGGAAAAAAAGTGCCCAAATAAACTTCCTCCCAGAGGAATGTGGCTGTTACCCATCACAGCTGGAATCTGAGGGGTCACATACCAGAGGAATGGTAAATATTTGACTTTTAATTTCCTCGCTGTAAGGTAGACCGGACACAGAGTGCAGCCAGGCCTAGGTGGAGCTCAGCATAGAGAGAGATAGAGACAGGCACTAGGCAGACATTGAGATGGGTGTTGACTCACTGGGGAGAAGGGATATAAATTGGAGTGAGCTTCTTAAAATATTTATGAAAAGCCCTCCTCCCTAGCTGGTCTACGGGCGACACTGTCAAGGTTGTTGGTACGTTTTATAAGCAARGTATTCACTACTGTTAACACTACATTGCCAATATACTAACAAAAACTAGCCTTAGCTGTAAGCCAAGCACTGTTATTTTGCAGTTGAACGTAGAAAATAGTTCAAAGTATGGTTTATTTATTGTGATAACAGTTTGTGATTATTAGCATGATTCAGAAATCACTTGATGTCACCCTAAAACACACCCTATGATTTCAACCACTTTTTGACTGCACCCTTTTTATTTGAATGAAACTATTTAATAATTTATTGAAAATAAGTTTTGTAATAAAAATTGTCATTTTTTAACCTTCAACTTCAATTATCTAAAAACCTGCAACAAAAAAAAGTCTAATATATTGTAGCTTAGATCCTATTTTACATAATCAGAGGTGTAAATGTACTGAAATGTGAATGAAATTGAAATTTTACTTTTCAAATGGTACCACAAAGATGGTTGGAAGTCCACACATCAGATAATGTTGACTTGAGTGGGAATATCTATTGTTTGAAATTAAACTGTCAATATTCCATAAGAAATCTATTGAAGTCATAGAAATATAGATCATAGAATAGATATAGCCATTTGAYGGTGGGTGGACTGGTGGCCATATTTCTGGTAGTCAGGGTTGGCTCCAGGCATAGGCAACATAAGCAGTCACTTACAGCATCAGTAGTTTTTCTCTTGTTTTGTCAGCTACTGGCAGTCATTCAATTAGCCTTTTTTTAACCTTTATTTAACTAGGCAAGTCAGTTAAGAACAAATTCTTATTTTCAATGACAGCTTAGGAACAGTGGGTTAACTGCCTTGTTCAGAGGCAGAACGACTCAGGAATTCGATCTTGCAACCTTTCAGTTACTAGTCCAACGCTCTAACCACTAGGCTACCTGCCGCCCCATGTCAGTTAAACATTTTAGGATTGTTTAGTTAGTCTATCCAGTTATCTAAACTTTAATTAATCATGGTCAAATTACAGACCGGGCATGCAGGGCATGTACCCAGGGGCCCTGACCTCCAGGGGTCCCCATTGATTTTGTTAGTCACTCTCACTCAGATCTCATTAACATGGCATAAGTCATGGCAAAATGTGTGGAATTGCATTAAATGTGTTATAAAATTGCTAAATGTTTTCTCTGCCCCATGGCAAAATGTGTAGAACTACAGAAAACTTGCTTTAAAACTGCAAAAATATCTCTCTGCCCCATGGCAAAATGAGTATTAATTGCATAAAATGTTTTCCACATTTGCAAAAATGTCTCTCTTAGGGCCCCCAAAAGGCTTTTACTACCCTGCTGGTAGTAATTGAAATGTAAAAATTAAATGTCAGTTTTAAATGCAATATGCAAAGTGTTGGTCCCATGTTTCATGAGCTTAGATAAAAGATATGCTATAACCACAACAATAAAAATTTCTCAACTTTTGTTTACATCCCTGATCATGAGCATTTCTCCTGTGCTAAAATAATCCATCCGCCTGACAAGTGTGGCATATCAAGAAGCTGATTAAACAGCATAATCATTACACAGGTGCACCTTGTGCTGTGGACAATAAAAGGTCACTCAAATGTAAAATTTTGTCACAAAACACAATGCCACAGATGTTTCAAGTTTTTAGGGAGCGTGCAATTGGCATGCCAACTACAGAAATGTCCACCAGAGCTGTTGACAGATAATTTCATGTTAATTGCTCTACCATAAGCCGCCTCCAATGTTGTTTTAGAGAATTTGGCAGTATGTCCAACCCACCTCACAACGGCAGACCACGTGTAACCATGCCAGCCCAGAACCTCCAAATCCGGTTTCTTCATCTGCGAGATCATCTGAGAGGCGAGAGGGCGGGTGCTGAAAACTATTTCTGTCTGTAATAAAGCCCTTTTGTGGGGAAAACCACATTCTGATTGGCTGGGCCTGGCTCCACAGTGGGAAGGCCTATACCCTCCCAGGCCCACCCATAGATGTCCTTATATGAACTGTAACTGAGTAAAATCTTTGAAATTATTGAATGTTGCATATATAATTGTGTTTAGTATWTGTGAAAATGTGAAAAATCTGAGATAATGTGTTTTTAGATAATTAAAGTTGAAGGTACATTTTTTTTCTTGTTTTTATACAAATAAAAAAAGTCAAGAAATAGTTTGACAACCCTGTTTGTAAGCTTTCAAATGATTTCAAACTCAACCGTTCATATTTTTCAGTGATGAAGAAATGGATGTCTCATGGTAGGGTGGGGTATGCAAAACGGGTCAACTTTGAGCACCTCCTGAATGTTTTGGCATTCAGGTCCAAAAGGTCACTTTCTGACCACTTCTATCATGGGAAAACATGTCTGGAAGGTTTCGTTMAAATATAAAAGGGTACAGTCAGAAAGTGATTGAATTCATATGGAACGACCGTATCGCTAAACAACAAACGTACAAGCATACACCGTATTTTATTAGGATTCCTCATCAGAAAGGCAAACAAACTGAAACCCCCATAATGCAACATATATATCTGTAATGAAAACACAGCTTGTCTTCCAATGCTTACGTATCCACTTCAAACATGTTTTCTGGCATTGCATGACTTTATGAAGGCTTTTGTTCTCTAACCTAGTTTCCAAACAGATTAATCATAGTCTGTCAGGACTAGATCTGAAGTGTACGAAGCTCTGGTATAYGGTCAAATGACAGGCTTGTCCATAGCCCTGTTTAGACAAAAGCACAACTAAGACTCAAACCCCGAGGCTACAAGAGAAATAGTGGAACCTGACAAGGTGTTTGAGTAATTTGGCACGGCTTCTATTAATATCTGGTGCTGTCATGGTGGAGGATATTAATATCAATGAGTCTTTTGCTAGCATTATAAGTACAGCTGGTCTTAATACCGACCACACAGTAACCAATAGCAAACCTACCCTGCCACAATCGGTGATATAATGCTTGCGTTACTGTAAGCTTGTCAAGAAGATTCTCTACTGCACTCACATTATGTTGAGTAGGTTTCGTAAGATCATATTCTACTTCAGGAATCGATCAAAGTTATTATTGTTTCGTTACTGCTTGATGCTTCCATTCCAAATAGTCAGTGCTACTACATAAGAAACTGCATGACGATTTCCCACTTACCAGCTGTATGTCCTAAAACAAATGTGTACATTGAACAGTACATTCTCAGTGCAGTACATTCTCTATTAAAATATAGATGGTCTTTGGTAGACACTTATGTTCCCAATTCAATCAATTACTAATAAAGGAACCTTACAGTACACAGTAGTATTGACTCAGAATGCTACCGTATCAAAGGTGTTAGCTGCGTTAAGGAGTTCGCATATAGCAAGCTTAAAGGAGTCTCCTCAAAAATATTGACAGCAAACGATTAAAGTAGTAACTAAATAAAAACGCCATTGAAATACATAACAGTTTTGAACAGGAGAGGAAATGAAATAGTGAAGTCAGGGGGAGGATATAATGAATGTGTCTGGAGTCAAAGCTATCCTTTTAGGCTGCTGGGTTGACTCACTGAGTGACGCAGGCAATAGCGTAGTTCCCCACTTCCTGGATGTCAGGTCAGGGGGCAGCCTGAAATTACTAAGGAGGCCATCATCATCGTGCCCTAGTCATGGAAACACTGAAAACACAGACGGCACTTTTACACTGAGGTCTGTGACGCTTGCCAAATGTGAGACATCTGGACTTTATTTAAAAATATTTAAAAATTGCCATAGATTATTTTGGCCCTGGATTACTGAGCCTTTCTATAAATATTTAACTCCTATGAATGTAAGAATATATATTTTTATAAAAGGTTAAAGTAAGTGCAAAAAATGGGTGGCAGTGGTTGCAGGTGTTTTGAGACACTTGCCAATGTTTGCACAATTGACACATCAAGAGTAAAGGATGAAAACTATGGAAAATGTTGTTCTGATATAAAGTGCATTCGGAAGGTATTGAGACCCCTTGACTTTTTCAAATTTTGTTACGTTACATCCTTATTCTAAAATTAATTAAATTATAGTTTTTCCTCATCAATCTACACACAATACCTCATAATGACCAGGTTTTTCAACAACAACAAAAAAATCTTTATTTACATAAGTAATCAGACCCTTTGGTATGAGACTCAAAATTGAGCTCTGGTGCATCCTGTTTCATTTGATCATCCTTAAGATGTTTCTATAACTTGATTGGAGTCTGCCTGTGGTAAATTCAATTGATTGGACATGATTTGGAAAGGCACACACCTGTCTATATAAGGTCCCACAGTTGACAGTTCATATCAGAGTAAAAACCAAGCTATGAGGTCGAAGGAAATGTCAGTAGAGCTCTGAGACATGATTGGGTCGAGGCATAGATCTGGGGAAGGGTACCAAAACATTTCTGCAGTATTGAAGGTACCCAAGAACACAGTGGCCCCCATCATTCTTAAATGGAAGAAGTTTGGAACCACCAAGACACTTCCTAGAGCTGGACCCCCAGCCAATTTGAGAAATCGGGGTAGAAGGGCCTTGGTCAGGGAGGTGACCAAGAACCCAATATTCACTCTGACAGAGCTCCAGAGTTCCTCTGTGGAGGTGGGAGAACCTTCTAGAAGGACAACCATCTCTGCAGCACTCCACCGATCAGGCCTTTATGGTAGAGTGGCCAGACGGAAACCACTCCTCAGTAAAAGGCACATGACAGCCCGCTTGGAGTTTGCCAAAAGGCACCTAAAGGACTTTCAGACCATGAGAAACAAGATTCTCTGGTCTGATGAAACCAAGATAAAACTCTTTGGCCTGAATGCCAAGCGTCAAGTATGGAGGCAACCTGGCACCATCCTCACGGGGAAGCATGGTGGTTGCAGCATCATGCTGTGGGGATGTTTTTCAGTGGCAGGGACTGGGAGACTAGTCAGGATCGAGGGAAAGGTGAACGGAGAAGAGCAAAGTACAGAGAGATCCTTGATGAAAACCTGCTCTAGAATGCTCAGGACCTCAGACTGGGGCGAAGGTTCACCTTCCAACAGGACAACAAACCTAAGCAGACAGCCAAGACAACGCAGGAGTGACTTCGGGACAAGTCTCTGAATGTCATTGAGTGGCCCAGCCGGAGCCCGGACTTAAACATGATCGAACATCTCTGGAGAGACCTGAAAATAGCTGTGCAGTGACGCTCTCCATCCAACCTGACAGAGCTTGAGAGGATCTACTGAGAAGAATGGAAGAAACTCCCCAAATACAGATGTGCCAAGCTTCTGTTGTCATACCCAAGAAGACTCGAGGCTGTAATCGCTGCCTAAAATGCTTCAACAAAGTAATGAGTAAATGGTCTGAATACTTATGTAAATGTGATATTTCCGCTTTTTATATTTAATACGTTTGCTAAAAAATCTAAAAACCTTGTCATTATGTGGTATTGTGTGTAGACTGATCAGGGGGGGGAAACAATTTAATCAATTTTAGAATAAGGTTGTAATGTAACAAAATGTGGGGAAAGTCAAGGGGACTGAATACTTTCCGAATGCACTGTAAATGTTTTATGATGTACTCTGTGTTATAAGAATACATTAAAACCATTTTTGTTTATCACTAGGCTATAATTCCTCTCACTTGCGTAACATTGCACAACTCCATAGTCTGTGCATGAGGCATGCATGAGGCATGATCAATATCCCAAATGAGTAGCCTGAGACTCTTAATGTTATAAGACAGTGTCATATATCTCATATATGCATAACATTGATCTATGGTTAATTAAATAACATTATTTCCCATTGCAGAATGATCATAGCAAGCCTAGAAAAATACACAGCCTAATATTTGCCAGACAATATCTTGTGCTTTAGATCTTTATATTCATACAATTAGATGCAACCCAGAAGTGAGAACATTGCATCATAAATACATTCAAGTCTTAAGACTAACTCTGTGTCAACAACTTTTCAAACACACTGAAATTAAACTCAGAGGCACACCAAGCCCGCAAAACTGTGGTGAACTGGAGTTCATCTCAAACACTTGTGCAATCACACATTTTAAGCATCCTGTTTATGTGGCCATTGTTCGCTCGGGGATTGGCAGAGGCGCGTCGGCATACTACGACCCAACAGCTGAAAATGGCTCTGACCAGACATGCCGTTCCTATGACAAATACCCATAGAGCAACAGTAACATGTGTCTCCCGCCCCGCGAGTCCCCCATACAAAGCTGCACAGTGTGTTTAATGAATAACACACTTGGGGCTCTAGAGGTTTTGCCGGAACACTAGGGGAACAAATGGCCCTCGGTGACCTTTGGAGACCATTTGAGATAATAAATCTATGACCCTGAGTTCCGGAGTGCTTTGGGCAAGGTCGGGGTGGCAAATTTCCCACTTCCACAATATCAGATGTTAACAGTAATTCCTTTTAGCCATTGTGTAATGGCTAAGGAATGTCTTTTCAACCCTCATCTAGGTCTGGTGGAATCTGTTGAAAATGTGTGACAGCTGTGACAATTGGCCAGCTCTCTCCTGTGAATGTATACGATTTGGACGCGGTTCAGAGTCGGGGAGGGACAAGTGTGTTGTTATGGTGAGGCTCTGCTCTCCCCCTGCTCTGGTCTGGTGTAACCCTGCTACTTCTCCTCCCTCCCTCCCTCTCTCTGTCTGTCTCTTAGAATTTTTTCCCAGTAGGACGATTGTTTAACAAGGATTTTCACATTCAGTATGAAGTTGGAGTATACAGTGGGGTCTGGAAATACTGGATCCCTTGATAAAGATGAGCAAAAAATCCCAAATAAATAATACTCCCCTTATTTTCATACTAATACAATTGCTCAAAGAAAGAGGTTTGTTTTACAACTAATACAAAAAAAAAAAAAAGATGGGGGTAAAATTTTTGGATCCCCTGTTTTCAATACTGCAAGCGCCCTTACCTTGCGAGGATAACGACACTGAGCATTTTTTCATAATGTTTTATGAGATTGGAGAACACATTGGGAGGGATCTTAAACCATTCCTCCATACAGAATCTTTCCAGATCCTTGATGTCCTTCATCTGCGCTTATGGAGTGCCCGAAAGAACAATGCTTATGCAGAAAATACCCTCATCCCTACTGTAAAATATGCTGGTGGATCTTTGATGTTATGGGGCTATTTTGCTTCCACTGGTCCTGGGAGCCTTGTTAAGGTCAATGGCATTGTGAACTTTACCTAGTACCAGGACATGTTAGCCAAAAACCTGGTTTCCTCTGCTAGGAGGCTGAAACTTGGCCGCAAGTGGATCATCCAGCAAGGCAATAACCTCAAGCACACATCAAAATCCACAAAGAAATGGTTAATTGACCACAATGGCCATCTCAGTCTCCGGACTTGAAACCCATTGAAAACCTGTGGTTTGAATTGAAGAGGGCAGTCCATAAGCGCAGACGGAGGATATCAAGGATCTGGAAAGATTCTGTTTGGAGGACTGGTCTAAAATCCCTCCAGGATCCGTGTAGTTGTCGTCACCCCCCTGCCCCCCASTGGGACGGTTGAGCTAATGTGATTAGCAGGAGGTTGTAAGTAACAAGAACATTTCCCAGGACATAGACATATCTGATATGGGCAGAAAGCTTGCATTCTTGTYAATCTAACTGCACTGTCCAATTTACAGTAGCTATTACAGTGAAAGAATACCATGCTATTGTTTGAGGAGAGTGCACAGTTATGAACTTGAACATTTATTAATAAACCAATTAGGGAGTCTTGATACAACATTTTGAACAGAAATACAATGGTTCATTGAATCAGTCTAAAACTTTGCACATACACTACTGCCATCTAATGTTCATGGGCTGGAATAATACATTATGGCCTTTCTCTTGCATTTCAAAGATGATGGAATAACAAAACAAAAAATATGTATGTTTTTTTCTTTGTATTATTTTTTACCAGATCTAATGTGTTATATTCTCCTACATTAATTTGACATTTCCACAAACTTCAAATTGTTTCCTTTCAAATGGTATCAAGAATATGCATATCCTTGCTTCAGGTCCAGAGCTACAGGCAGTTAGATTTGGGTATGTCATTTTAGGCGAAAATTGAAAAAAAGGTTCCGATCCTTTGTGTTCTCCAATCTCATAGAACATTCTAGAAAAAGGCTCAGTGTAATTGTTTAGGGTGTCGGAGTATTTTGAACCCTCTATTTTAGTGATTTAAAAAAAAAAGTACTTGTTAAATTTCTCTGAGCAATTGTATTAGTGTAAAAATATATTTTTTGAAGTTATATAGCTCAGTATTTGTAATATTTATTTTATACAGTATTTTTTGCTCATCTTTATCAAGGTGTACAATAATTCCGGACCCCACTGTAATTGGATTGGGAACATGTAATGCAGCAAGCACTGTCACGCCCTGGCCTTAGTTATCTTTGTTTTCTTTATTATTTTAGTTAGGTCAGGGTGTGGCATGGGGGATGTATGTGTTTTGTATTGTCTAGGATTTTTAAAATGTTTATGGGGCAGTGTCTAGTCTAGGTGTATGTATGTCTATGGTTGCCTAGATTGGTTCTCAATTAGAGACAGCTGTCTATCGTTGTCTCTGATTGGGAACCATATTTAGGCATCCATATTCATTAGGTAGTTCGTGGGTGATTGTCTATGTGTAGTGTTTAGTGTCAGCACTATTTGTTTGTATAGCTTCACGTTCGTCGTTTTGTTAGTTTGTAAAGTGGTCTTCGTTTTCGTCATTAAACGAGAAGATGTATTGTTATCACGCTGCGCCTTGGTCCTCCTCTCTTCCACCATACGACGATTGTGACAAGCACGTTTAAAAGGCATGCTATCATTCACAATGGCTGCTTGTCCTGTTCCATTGGTGGCTGGATTGGATTGTTTAGTCACTATTTTGAATGATTTATGTCCCTTAAGCATGTTTTATTGATGTTGAGCAGATGGGATACAATGATGAGTTCAATGTTTTCAAAAGTTCAATGATTCATGTTTTCCCACCAACACAACACTTTCAGGTCCTTGCGCAAATTAAATAAATCATGTATTTCAAGGATGATGTATTTTCATGATATATTTCAATTTTCTATTTCAGTTTCTGGGAATCACTCTTGATTCCCTGAATGAAGGTCAAATATGTAACATTTCCATGTGTAATTAATGAGGGAACACAATTACTTTAGAAAAATGTGTTGTTCACTGTAAGATAAAATATATGTTTGTTTCAACCATTGAAATGTCTGTCATAACTGCTAGCATCCTTCTCCCATTTTGGGATTACTAGGTCCTGGCACTCCAGACAGGATTTTAAGAATCAGAGGGCCCTTAAGTGGGAATGCCCAGCCAAGGTAATTAGAGCGCCAACTCCGAAAGCATCCAAAAAAAGAGAGAGATGACCACAGCTTGGCACTGTCAGTCAGTATTGGGTGGGGATGTAATGGTAAACCTCAACATTGTATCATCTGTCTGATTTAAATCCAAAATCTTGCACATTCTTTTATTCTTAGCTCTCTATTCATAAAACTCTGTTCTCGACCTAACATATATTGCTAGTCAAGTACTGTAGCTACTGGTGTAAGCTCAGCGTTCAACACCATAGTGTACACGTGGCTCATCACTAAGCTGAGGATTCTGGGACTAAACACCTCCCTCTGCAACTGGATCCTGGACTTGCAGGTGGTAAGAGTAGGCAACAACACGTCTGCCACGCTGATCCTTAACTCTGGGGCCCCTCAGGGGTGTGTACATAGTCCCCTCCTGTAATCCCTGTTCACCCACGACTGCGTGGCCAAACACGACTCCAACACCATCATTAAGTTTGCTGACAACACAACAGGGGTAGGCCTGATCACCAACAACGATGAGACAGCCTATAGGGAGGAGGTCAGAGAACTGGCAGTGTGGTGCCAGGACAACAACCTCTCCCTCAATGTGAGCAAGACAAAGGAGCTGATCTTGGACTACAGGAAAATGCGGGCCGAACAGGCCCACATTCTCCTCGACAAGGCTGTAGTGGAGCGGGTCGAGAGTTTCAAGTTCCTTGGTGTCCACATCACCAACAAACTATCATGGTCCAAACATACCAAGACAGTAGTGAAGAGGGCACGACAGTCCCCCCTCAGGAGACTGAAAAGATTTGGCATGGGCCCCCAGATCCTCAAAAGGTTCTACAGCTGCACCATCGAGAGCATCCTGACCGGTTGCATCACCGCCTAGAATGGCAACTGCTTGGCATCTGACCGTAAGGCGCTACAGAGGGTAGTGCGAATGGCCCAGTACATCCCTGGGGCCAAGCTTCCTGCCATCCAGGACCTATATAACAGGCAGTGTCAGAGGAAAGCCCATAAAATTGTCAGAGACTCCAGTCACCCAAGTTATAGACTGTTTTCTCTGCTACCGCACGGCAAGCGGTACCGGAGTGCCAAGTCTAGGACCAAAAGGCTCCTCAACAGCTTTTACCCCCAAGCCATTAGACTGCTGAACAAATCATAAAAATCGGCACCGGGCAATTTACATTGACACCCCCCCCTCTTGTACACTGCTGCTACTCGCTGTTTGTTTGTTACCTATGCATAGTCACTTCGCCCCCACCTACATGTACAGATTACCTCAACTAGCCTGTACCCCTGCACACTGACTCGGTACCGGTGCCCCCTGTATATAGCCTCGTTATTGTTACTTTTATAGTGTTACTTTTTATTATTACTTTTTATTTTAGCCTACTTGGTAAATATTTTCTTCTTCTTGAACTGCACTGTTGGTTAAGGGCTTATAAGTAAGCATTTCACGGTAAAGTCTACACTTGTTGTATTCGGCGCATGTGACTAATAAAGTTTGATTAGATTTGATAAGACAAGTAGCAACGCGCATGCTCACCCCATTGAGCAATGCACTTTACCCCAATTCAGCCATCTAGTTCCTGTGTTTGAGGGGTGCAAAATCAACTTGTCACTTAAATCTTTCTAGATTGATCGCTTTCATTTTCCTCGTGAGACTCTCATAATCTTGCTTGTGCCTGTCATTTTTCCCCGTTAACGTTACGGTCACGGAAATGTTTGTAATGACCTGTCAAACACACCCCAGTAATGGCTGAAATAGGCTCAATGGAATACTGTACATTGTCTTTCCATTGCATCTATAAGAACACTACAGCTTTGTCTGGAATTTAATGCAACGTCTCAACACTTACATCACATGTAAGAGAAGAAAGATAACTTTCTTTTGATGGGTGTTCATTTTTTGTGGAATTGAAAAAAGTGATTATTTAATCTAGTTGAAATTTTTACAAATTAGATGCGCTGAAAAGAAAGCAACTTCTGAAAATGAACACTCGGATTATAGTGATATTGTGTCTGATCTCACCAACAATGTAAAGTATTTATAGATGGGTGTAATCTAGGACCAAGCATGTTGATTTTTAATCTGAGGGTATCCTGCCTTTGACACACTTGTTGAATTATGCAACAGAACGTGACAACAATAGTAATTAATGAGGCAGTCTAGACAACGCAGGCCTAGAGCAAGGGTCTCCAACCTTTTCTAGCATGCGGGCTACTTAAAAGAATATAACATGTGGCGAGCTACTCATTTTTTTTCACATTTTCAAATAGGCACATTCATCTCCCTTGCAACTATTTCCAGGGTCCTTAGTGTACAAGATAAAGTAGTGCACTATGTTTTCTGTCAATATACCAGGTAAAATAATGGTTAATAAACAACTCTAAGAGGGGCCCTTTAAAATATGTAATTTTTTTACCCAAATTATGTTTTACACTTTCCCAAAATATGTTTTCTCAGTTTTAATTTTCCTGGTTTTCAAAAAAAATAAAAACACTCAAAAAGGCTAACCAGGGGTGGGATAATGTCAATGTTGTGTTGATTAGATAGTAGCTGGGAGCTTGCGGTGTCTGATACTTGTGAGATTTGTTTATGACAGTTTACAGTGGAACACATAAAAATGGCATGTACTTTCAGAATTGTTTGGCGAGCTACACATAGGTGGGCTGCGAGCTACTGGTAGCTCACGATTGACCTGTTGGAGACCCCGGGCCTAGACAGAGCAGGTTTTTTGTGCTTGCAACCCTGTTCTAAGATGCAAACACCATCAGTGCATTTATGCAAATGAGACACATCAACTGTTCTTTATTCTACACAAAATATACATAGAAAAATATCTGATACCATTAGAAAATGTATATATGTGTATGTATATAAATGTATACATTTATATAAATATATATAAATGTATATATATATAAATGTATATAAATGTATATAAATGTATGCATTCTAAGAAAACATAAGTGAAAATTGACAAAATGGATTACCTGAATTCCCACTAAAATCCATGAACTTCATTCATTATTTGTCTGTGCCAGTAAAATGTTTGTATAATGTTCTATAATTCAGTCAATATCTGAATGGGTTTAAGAAATTCAAAGAGTTTTGAGTATCTTCGTCAACTGTTAGATTTAAGACCTTTTAACAATTTTGATGACCGTTGCTACTTAAGGCCAGTTAGATTGTGGATGCTGAAAAATTTGAAATTGTATCTGAATATAGACCAAATGAAGGGCATTAATGAATAGACAGGGACATACTGTACAGGCATAGTGACATTCTGAAAATATAGACACTCGTAGTAACGCCTGGTAGGTAAAATCTGTTATCCACAAATACCTCACATGTATCAAATACATTCAAACCAATCTTGGTTAACCCAGAACAAGAATTTTGCGTAATTTGGTCAGCTGCTTGATTTAGTTCTGAGTCCATACCTTTGGAAGTTGGGAGTTCCGGTTAATGAAGTCTACACCCTGCAAAACTCAGCCAGTTGCTGTGATTCATCAAGCCCCTCTTGGACAGCTCTTGCCATCTGCAGTTATGAGGAGGAGGAGGGAGATGTTTTGCTGGCTCTTCGTAGATTCCTCTGATTAGGAGCACCTTCTCTCACACTATGGCTTTGAAAATGAGGTTAGGTGTTACTAATTGGATTAAAAGGGGCAGGTGACATAATATAGATAGAGCTTTTACTGTTGGGTAATTCCACGGTGTCGGAATTACACTCGGACTCAGATTTCTCACTTTAAAATGTATGCCGAACAAAAAACATTTAGTTCAACAAATCATACAACTCTATGCATAAGGACTACTTTGAACAATTTTCAAAGAGGATTTCCAAAAATAGCTTTTACTGCAAGAACTGTGCAGATGCAAAGTTTGTAAAAAAAAAAATATGCGACAACGTTTTCCAAAAACTCTGTTAAAGAATGCGGCGTCAGCTGTGAGTATGACAAAATATATTTTGGTTAGTGAATTACAGTAGGTGAAGTGGATTTACATCCGGTAACGGAATTATGGTAACAGAATTACACCATGGGTCCCTCATCTGTACTATACAGACATGCATAATTATGGATATTAATGTCATTCTCTTCATGGTGATGTATCCTGAATAGCTACACAAAGGAAGAAATATGCAATATCCTTCTTTTGCATATTATTCTACACGTTGTGTCAGACGGTGGGTGTAGCTGGTGCATGAAGTCAGGCGCAGGAGAGCAGAGATGAGTGAACAACGCACTTTACCCAAGAAAATAGCACACAGTAAACAAATACCAATGTGCGAACAATAACGGTTGCCACAAAACACGGGTGAAAACATCACCCGGAAAAAACAGCCGGAAACGTACCAACCAAAATATAAACAATCACACCCAAAGACATGGGGGAAACAGAGGGTTAAATACATGACCAGTAATTGGGAAATGAAAACCAGGTGTGTGGGAAAACAAGACAAAACAAATGGAAAATAAAAAATGGATCGGCGATGGCTAGAAGACCGCCGACTTCGACCGCCGAACACCGCCTGAACAAGGAAAGGCATCGACTTCAGTAGAAGTCGTCACACGTTGGCTATTATTGTAATGAGCTCCATCCCATAACAAGACCACATTTGGTCACATTTGGTCACATTTGGTCTATTATTATATTAGGACCCCCATTAGCCGACGCCAATGGCGACAGCTAGTCTTCCTGGGGCCCAAAACATAGTGAAACTGTCCAAACTTGTGAAAAATAGAGATTTATGATTGGTTTAGATTTGTTCCGGCCAGGACGGACTGACCAAATTTCAACAAATCTTCAATGTCCATGGACGTCCGGTGCCGGTCAGTGCTCAGTGGATGAGGATGCCTGTTACAGTTAATGGAAAGAGGGTCAGTGGTAGGTGTCATGGTAGGTGTCAATAAGAGCCAGGAGAGATTTAAGAGAGAGAGAGAGAGAGTTCATTTCTTTGCCACATTTTTTGCAGTATTACTTAAGTACCTTGTTGCAAACAGGATGCAAGTTTTTGAATATTTTTTATTATATACAGGCTTCCATCTTTTCACTCTGTCAATTAGTTTATTATTGTGGAGTAACTACAATTTTGTTGATCTATCCTCAGTTTTCTCATATCACAACCATTCAACTCTGTAACTGTTTTTTCCTAGCCACCGTGCTTCTACATCTGCATTGCTTGTTGTTTGGGGTTTTAGGCTGGGTTTCTGTACAGCACTTTTTCTGTACAGCACTTTGTGACATCGGCTGATGTAAAAAGGGCTTTATAAATACATTTGATTGATTGATTAAAAAAATTACCATTGGCTTCATGGTGAAAACCCTGAGCAGTTTCCTTACTCTCCGGCAACTGAGTTAGGAAGGGCACCTGTTTCTTTGTATTGACTGGGTGTGCACCATCCAAAGTGTAATTAATAACTTATCCATGCTCAAAGGGATATTCAGTGTCTTCTTTTTTTATTTTTACACATCTACCAATCGTTGCCCTTCTTTGTGATGCATTGAAAAACCTCCCTGGTCTTTGTGGTTGAATCTGTGCTTGATATTCACTACTCGATTGCGGGACTTTACAGATAATTGTATTTGTGGGGTACAGTCATTCAAAAATCATGTTAACCACTATTATTGAACACGGAATGAGTCCATGCAACATCTTATGCGATTTGTTATGCACATTTTTACTCCTAAACTTATTTATGCTTCCCATAACAAAGAGGTTGAAAACTTATTGAATCAAGACATTTAAGCTTTTCATTTGTTTGTAATTTCAAAAATGTTCTACAAACAAAATTCCACTTCGACTTTATGGGATATTGTGTGTAGATCAGTGACACAAAATCTCAACTTAATCCATTTTAAATTCAGGCTGTAACACAACAAAATGTGGAAAAGGTAAAGGGGTATGAATTCTTTCTGAAGCCACTGTATATAATATGTTGTCAATAATACACGTTTTACAATGTTAATAGGATGGATCAGAAGTACTTCTGTCCCCCTCTTGATCTGGTGACTCTCCTTCAGTGAATGGAAGAGGACACCCCGGAACAAATGTCAATGGGGTTGTGGGACGTGGCACTGTGGGGCATTCTTTGCACACCCCATTGGCGTAATCAGCACAGAGAAAAAAAGTTGCTTTGGGCAGTGGCAGCAGATTGTATTTCTCCAGGGCCAAAAGGCACAGCCTAAACAGAGGCCTCTTTGTTGCCCCTAAGAATGGCTTTCACTTTGCAATTGTGGAGGTAATTCCAGAGCAGTGCCCAATGGGTTTTTCCTCCGAATCGTGACCTGCAATCAGAAAGACCTCTCGGCCACACTTCCCTGAAGCGTCAGCCTGTGAGCACACTGCGATAATGGGTTTACATTACCGAAGAGTAAGATTTTAGATTCTAACGCAGGAAGCAAAGGGAATGAAGATTCCATGGCAAACCTGAACATTATTTATTAGTCAAGCGGATTGTAAAAATCTGTTTTTAAGAAAAACATATTTTTATCAGCAAACAAGGGGCCACAAGAAGTACAGTAACAATGCTGAAGCACTATTGAAATATAAATACCATGTTTTTCCATCATAATCTTTGCGTTGGTTACTTGACATTTAGTCAACTTCCTGCTGATTGTGGTAATTCAATGTACAAATTCTAACATTGTGCCATTTTTGTTGTTCATGACTCCTGTAAACAACCTCCCCCAAATCATTTTATAGGCAAATAGGTTCAACATTTGGATCACTGGTTAATCATGTGTGGTAGTACAGGGATGGCTTTTGACAGTAACTTGGTGCACTGTGCACTGGAGGATAGAGTAGTGCAGGGGAGGAGATGGCTTTTTAGGAACATGTCTGAGCGTGACTGCGTATGAGGGGAGGGAAGTAGATAGGGAACGAGGGGAAGGTACAGAGCTGAAACTCCCACCCTTGCTTCGGTGTGCTCCCCTCCATTCAGGATACATTCCTCGAGCACCACACCCTAGATCATTGTAATGAAAATTCCTGTCCCCATGCCTAAGGGATCCAGTTGCTGCTAATCCTTTTGCAGAGCATCACCCGATCCCAGGGGCCTGCCGAGGTTATGACTGTGGTCCTGCCAATGATTGGAGCTGGGGGGTGGGGTGGGGAGAGACCTGGGTTCATGTCAGACTCTTCACTTCTTCCTCCTTCTCTCCTTCTCTGGCCCCTTGCTCAGACTTGCATTGATTGAGTGCTTTTTCTTTGAGGCATTTCCTTTCTCCCCTGATAGGCTAATGATTTAATGGCCAACACAAAACACAGAAGTGTAAACACGTCATTATGTTTACTTATAGCCTGTATACACTATGCATTTCCTATGTCAAAGTACGCATTGGATAGTTTTTTAAATATGAAGCTATGAGTAGTCATTTTTTTACGTACTCTTAATGTTATAAGTTACAAGCTTTTAACCATATCTACAACACTATGCAGCTCCAGTTACAAACCCCTTTTTTGGGTGGGAAGCTTCAGAGAGGGAATTTGATCTGCTATTGCAGCCCAAACACTGGAGAGCTCCTAATGATTCAGTCTGAGTGGGAACCTAGCATCTTCTATGACCTCTGTATGACCTCCGAGGCGATATGTGATTCGCCAAGCCACCTGTCATATGACAAGAGGTTGTTTGCCAATTGTTCCAAAGCTTTGGGTGGCAAAGATGTGGCGTGAGAACTGACAGGTGAGGGGGACAAGAGACATGGACCTGCATCCACCATTACAACCTCCACCACTAGCAACTGTAACTATTTATCTTTCCATATCCGAAATGCCTGGTTGCCATGGGTTGTGTCCCAGCCCCTTTGGCACACACTCTTATCTCAGTTTAAATATCCTGTTACTTCCCCTCTCACTGAGGCACAGAGACATGTCATTAACAGCCGTATACTATCTCCCCTCCTGGCTTCCTTCCTGTGTACGTGGTGAAGGATTGATTTTCTCTGACTAGGGCGTCTCATCTCCATGCTGGCCTTTGGTGCCCAGGGTCAAATCTCTCCCATACCTCAGTACAACAGACCATTGCCAAAAGTCAGCTACGGCAGGTGTCAGGACCAATCAATTCAAACACTTCCTTTTTGTTGCCCTCTAGACTGGCTAAAGGGGTTTTGTTGGATAAGGTGTATTTTTGAGATAGTCATACATGTCTCTGTCAACAACGCTTCCAGGTTGAATGTAGTGAAACTAGTATAGTGAACTATTAACTAGCGAACCTTGTCAAAAGTGTACTGAAACAGTTAGCTAATGTCACACCTTCAACTGATCATTACTGAAATATACCATCATTATCCATGCGTTATCCAAATCACAAATGGTACGGATGGCAGTAGCCAGTTTCTGAATATATTAATCATAAAGGGGTCATGGTCCTGCGATACAGCTGTGGGGAATGGAGCAGTCTAAAATTACACATTTATCTTGACGTATGACATTCTCTCAACACCCTACTCTTCCTCAGCTTTGCGTTATGATTGTATTACATATCCGACACCATAGGAGTTTTGCTGCACGTCTCTATCGGAGACGTTTCTCCATTCTACAGATGCCCTGGAGTTGAACTCTGGGAGAAAGTAAACAGTAGAGAATGGGCTATGCAGGCCTTTCCTTCTCTTTCAGCTGCCCTAATGATGTT
>NC_036848.1:16777413-16812755 GCF_002910315.2 Salvelinus sp. IW2-2015
CTTCTTCTCTCTTCTTCTTCTTCCTCTTTCTCTCCTATTCTTCTTCCTTCTTCTCTCTTCTTCTTCCTCCTTCTCTCCTCTTCTTCTTCTTCCTTCTCTCCTATTCTTCTTCCTCCTTCTCTCCTCTTCTTCTCTCTTCTTCTTCTTCCTTCTCTCCTCTTCCTTCTTCTCTTCTCTCCTCTTCTTCCTCCTTCTCTCCTCTTCTTCTTTGTTCTTCTCTCCTCTCTCTCTGGTCCCTTTCTCAGACTTGCATTGATTGAGTGCTTTTTCTTTGAGGCATTTCCTTTCTCCCCTGAAAAGCTAATGATTTGATGGCTGACACAAAACATAGTGTGTGTAAACACGTCATTTCCTTTGTTGAAGTATGCATTGGGGGGTTTTCAAACTTTTTTKGGGGGGGGGGGTTCAAACTATAGTCATTTTTTCTATGCGCTTTCTATGCACTTTTTCTATGTTATAAGTTACATGCCTTTAAACATATCTGCAACACTATGCAGCTCCAGTGTGGTAATCTTGAGAGAGGTAATTTGATCTGCTGATGCAGCCCAAACACTGGAGAGCTTCTAATGAGTCAGTCTGACTTGGAACCTAGCCTCTCCTATGACCTCTGTGTCCTCAGGAGGCGTCAATATGTGATTCGCCAAGCCACCCCAAGCCTCCTGTCATATGACAAGAGGTGGTTTGCCGATTGGTCCAAAGCTTTGAGCGGCAAGGAAGTGGCGTGAGAACTGACAGGTGAGGGGGACAACAGACATGGACCGGCATTCACCATTACAACACTCCACCACTAGCAACTACTAGATCAAGAGAAAACAGCCATTACTACAACTCAAACTTTCACCAGTTTGAGTTGGTGCCATTCGGCCTATGCATGGCTTCTGCCATCTTCCAGGACCTTGTGTTGCTTCGAGGGGAAATAAAGGATTGTTGTTGAGCTATCTGGATTACATTTAAGCAATGAGGCATGAGGGGGTGTGGTATATGGCCAACATACCACGGCTAAAAGCTGTTCTTAGGGACGACGCAACGGCGTATATATAATAGCTTTATTGCTATTATAAAGTGGTTACCAGCGTAATTAGAACAGTAAAAATGCATGTTTTGTCATACTCGTGGTATACAGTCCGATATACCATAGCTGTCAGCCAATCAGCATTCAGGGCTCGAACCACCCAGTTTATAATTTAGTTTATTTTCCCTGTTTTGACAGCCACCTCAAACACCTGTAGCAGGTCTTTATCAAAATAGTGATGGACAAGATTAGAATATTTCAACCTTAGAGAGCAAACAACTGATTCATCCATGGAGAAAGGAACGAAACCATGATAATAGCCAGTCTATTGTATTTGGTCTATTTTTATGAGTAGAGTGTCCGAAGGAACGCCATTGAAAAGTTGCGGAACCAGATTCGCAATCTCTAATTCAAGTAAATGCATGACAGATAAGCTCCCAGATGGATGAGAAACGAGGAAATTAAAAACTGCTGCGACTGTATTTATCTTTCCATATCCGATAACCCCGGTTGCCATGGGTTTGTGTCCCAGCCCCTTTGGCACACACTCTTATCTCTGTTTAAATATCCTGTTACTTCCTGTCTCGCTGAGGCACAGAGATACATGTCATTAACAGCCGTATACTATCTCCCCTCCTGGCTTCCTTCCTGTGTGCGTGGTGATGGATTGATTTTCTCCAGCAGGAGTCTCCAGTCTAGGGTCCCATCTCCGTGCTGGCCCTTGGTGCCCAGGGTCAAATCTCTCATATACCTCAGTACAACACGCCACGGCCGAGAGTCAGCAACGGAGGGTGTCAGGACCAATCAATTCAAACACTTCCTTTTTTGTTGCCCTCTAGAATGGCTAAAGGGGGTTATTTTTGTATTACTCAGACATGTCTCCGTCAATGATGCTTCCAGGTTCAATGTAGTAAATCTGGTGATGTGAACTATTAGCTAGAGAACCTTGTCAATAGTGCATTGAAACAGTTAGCTAATGTAACACATTCAATTGATCATTGTTGAAATATACCAGCATTATCCATGTCACATCTGGTATGGATGGCGGTAGTCCTGCGATACAGCTGTGGGGAAGGGGGCATTCTAACATGACATATTTATCTTGAAGTATAACCTTTTCTCTCAACACCCTACTCTCCCCCAGCTTTGCGTTACGATCCTATTACATATCCGACCCATAGGAGTTTTTCTGCTCGTTTCTATAAGAGATGTTTCTCCATTTTACAGATGCCCTGGAGTTGAACTCTGGGAGAAAGTAAACAGTAGAGAATGGGCTATGCAGGCCTTTCCTTCTCTTTCAGCTGCCCTAATGATGTTGTGTTGTCCACAGCTGTTTCACAGTGACAGGTGTGCAAGTGGGAGCAGACTGCAGTCCTTTCGGACCAGAGGAATGCTAAAAACAAGATGGAAAGAGAGGAGACGGGTGCACAGCAAGAGGAGAAATTAATATCTGCACGAGATATGTCTGCCCCTTAGCAATGGCCCCCAGAAGTTGCAGGATATTCCATAAAAAGTTTCCAGACACCTGGCCATCAGCGTAAATATGATATTGACGTGGTTCCCAGCCAGCCCCTCAGCTCAAATCATGTGGAATCTTTTAAACAATTTCATGCAATATTATAGCCAAGATGCTTGGACAAGAACTTGTCTGGATTGAGACAGCGACATAGCCAGCATGTCTTAGATACACACAACTGGTCAGACTCAAACTGATGGAAATGCCATAGGATAATTTCCTGTTGGGACTTCCTGTTGGGAAACAAATATCCTCCAAAAGCTCCAGTGGAAAGTTTTGAATGTTAAAAGCATGTTTGTTTCAAACTTATTTGTATCACTTTGTTACCAACATTAAAAAGCAAGTGTTGGAACCGGTTCAAGGAACAGAACCAAAAACCGTAAAATAACGAAATTATTTGAGGAACAGAACCCGAACCGAAAACGAAAGTGATCTATATTGTTCCAGAACAGAACCGTTATTGTAAAAGCATGGGAACTGGTTAATAACATTCTTTCACATTACAGCAGTTTTTCAAGTCCCACAGAAATTACAACAAAGCGCCTATGCAAAGCCCTCTGTCACTCAGAAACGTATTTCAGCGTCTGCCTGCCAGCTGGAAATCTTTGCCAGTGGGTGTGCGTGTGTGTAGGCTACCTGCCCCTCCCCTCTGAAGCATAAGTTACAGTAGCCTACTGACGACATTACAAGCGTAATTCAGAAATTAGGTAGAGATGTTTAATTAGAGAAGAATGGATTTACTTTTTTAATGTTAGTTAAAGATACTATGGTTTTGGATTTAAGACGTGTAAGACGTGTTGTTAATTCTAGTGCTGCACTGTACGCACAAGCTTTTTAGCTAGCTAGCTAGCTAACGTTTGCTTTGGTCCAACGTTAAACCAACTCAGTAGTTCAAAGACATTCAAAGTTCCTCCATAGAAGCCACTCCTCCGTAGGTATAATTCTGTGGGCCTAATTCAGATAATACATGTCATAACAAGATGCACAGAGCTTTAAGGCAAGCTTCTTCCATCCTCTCTCGCTCTCTCGTCACCCTTGAAATTTCAGTTGCATCTCGCGCCCTACACTATGACTGGCAGCACAGTGTGTGTGTTTGTATTTCGTTATCATTGAACCATGCTGTTACGGCAAAATACAATTTGCTCTTAACGACTTTCCTATACAGATTAGACCTGCTCTATCTGCACTGATTGGTGAAGTCATTTAATGTTAAGCTAATGGTAAAAATAAATGTATATATCAGAAGTAATAAAGGAGAGCAGAAAGGAACAATATAAACCGGTACAGAACTTTATTTTTCTGTTCGGAACAGTGGTTCCAAACCCTGTTAAAAAGTGACAGGACAGCAGTTGTCCTGGTAGTTATCAATATGAAACTTGATTCATTATTGTTACCCAAGAGTTGCTAGTGCTGCAAGAGCTGCAGAGTTTCCAAACTACAGGCAAGTTTCTTAGCCGCTCTGCCTGACTTGGTTTATAGAAAAGAGCAACCAAACACAAATGTCACATCTTTGATTCATAAAAAGATTAAACGACACGGGAGATAGTTGTACTGCAGCTCGGGTAGAAGTTGTACTGCAGTCATGGTCTAAGCCCCAAAGTGAGGCCTCTGTTGTACTGCACCCGGCATCCCGTGCTAATATTAAAACCCGTCTGTACGTGGTAAATATTAGCTTTCCTCTGATGTTGACAGTTTGTGATTTTCCACACAGACGGAACAAAGGTCTGTGATATCACACGCCCACCTTTTCTTCTCTCAGCTGGGATGGGGTAGAAGTTCATCACCAGACTGGAAGCAGATCATTCTCGGGGACAGTTGCGCTATGGATAACGCGTCTGACTACAGATCAGAAGATTCTAGGTTCGACACTGTCTTTAGTGGACCAAAGTCAAGCCCGTGAAAATATTACAAACATTTCAGTGATGCTGGCTGGTCCGCACTGATTAATGAGTTACGAGGGCTAAGAGGGCATACATACATTTTTTTTTTAAGCAGATCATTCTTCTGTGGGGGACAATGATACTAAGCACCCTACAAGAGAATTTGATAGAATTTTATTTGAAGCCAAAAGGTATAAAGCATACAGCATAAGGTTTTTCATAAGCACATTTGATCAAATGGTGCAACAGGAGCATCTGCAATCCACAATGACTATTTGTTTACTTTGGAAGGCACTGTGGGAATTGGCCTACAGTGCATTCGGAAAGTATTCAGACACCTTGACTTATTTCACATTTTGTTATGCTACAGCCTTTTTCTGATTAAATTCATGTTTTTCCTCATCAATCTACATACAATGCCCATAGTGACAAAGCAAAAACAGGTTTAGACCTTTTTGCAAATGTATTAAATAAAAAAAACTGAAATACCTTATTTACATATGTATTCAGACCCTTTGCTATGAGACCCGAAGTTGAGCTCAGGTGCATCCTGTTTCTACAATTTGATTGGAGTCCATCTATGGTACATTCAATTGATTGGGCATGATTTCGGAAAGGCATACACCTGTCAGGGAGGGGACCAAGAACCAGATGGTCACTCTGACAGAGCTCCAGAATTCATCTGTGGAGATGGGAGAACCTTCCAGAAAAACAAACATCTCTGCAGCACTCCACCAATCAGGCCTTTATGGTAGAGTGGCCAGACAGAAGCCACTCCTCAGTAAAAGGCACACGACAGCACGCTTGGAGTTTGCAAAAAGGCACCTAAAGGACTCTCAGACCATGAGAAACAAGAATCTCTGGTCTGATGGAACCAAGATTGAACTTATTGGCCTGAATGCCAAGGGTCATGTCTGGAGGAAACCTGGCACCATCCCTACGGTGAAGGATGGTGGTGGCAGCATAATTATGTGTGGATGTTTTTCTGCGGCAGGGACTGGGAGACTAGTCAGGATCGAAGGAAAGATGAACGGAGCAAAGTATAGAGAGATCCTTGATGAAAACCTGCTCCAGAGTGCTCAGGACCTCAGACTGGGGCGAAGATTCACCTTCCAAGTTCCATGTACATGAGTGGTCCAGCCAGAGCCTGGACTTGAACCTGATCGAACATCTCTGGAGAGACCTGAAAATAGCTGTGAAAATAGCTTGAGATGATCTGCAGATAAGAATGGGAGAAACTCCCCAAATACAGGTGTGCCAAGCATATCCAAAAAGACTTGAGGCGTTAATCGCTGCCAAAGGAACATACAGTTGAAGTCGGAAGTTTACATACGCCAAATACATTTAAACTCCGTTTTTCACAATTCCTGACATTTAATCCTAGTAACAATTCCCTGTCTTAGGTCAGTTAGAATCACCACTTTATTTTAAGAATGTGAAATGTCAGAATAATAGTAGAGAGAATGATTTATTTAATCTTTTATCACATTCCCAGTGGGTCAGAAGTTTACGTACACTCAATTCGTATTTGGTAGCATTGCCTTTAAATTGTTTAACTTGTGTCAAACGTTTTGGGTAGCCTTCCACAAGCTTCCCACAATAAGTTGGGTGAATTTTGGCCCATTCCTCCTGACAGAGCTGGTGTAACTGAGTCAGGTTTGTAGGCCTCCATGCTCGCACACGGTTTTCCGTTCTGCCCACACATTTTCTATGGGATTGAGGTCAGGGCTTTGTGATGGCCACTCCAATACCTTGACTTTGTTGTCCTTAAGCCATTTTGCCACAACTTTGGAAGTATGCTTGGTCATTGTCCATTGGAAGGGACCAATTTGCGACCAAGCTTTAACTTCCTGACTGATGTCTTGAGATGTTGCTTCAACATATCCACATCATTTCCACCCTCATGATGCCATCTATTTTGTGAAGTGCACCAGTCCCTCCTGCAGTAAAGCAACCCCACAACATGGTGCCACCCCGTGCTTCACGTTGGGATGGTGTTCTTCGGCTTGCAAGCCTCCCCCTTTTTCCTCCAAACATAACGATGGTTATTATGGCCAAACAGTTCTATTTTTGTTTCATCAGACCAGAGGACATTTCTCCAAAAAGTATGTCTTTGTCCCATGTGCAGTTGCAAATTGTAATCGGCTTTTTTATGGCAGTTTTGGAGAGTGCTTCTTCCTTGCTGAGCGGCCTTTCAGATTATGTCATATAGGACTCGTTTTACTGTGGAATAGATACTTTTGTACCTGTTTCCTCCAGCAGTCTTCACAACGTCCTTGCTGTTGTTCTGGGATTGATTTGCACTTTCTCGCACCAAAGTAAGTTCATCTCTAGAGACAGAAACGTCTCCTTCCTGAGCGGTTATGACGTCTGCGTGGTCCCATGGTGTTTATACTTGCGTACTATTGTTTGTACAGATGAACTTGGTACCTTCAGGTATTTGGAAATGCTCCAAAGGATGAACCAGACTTGTGGAGGTCTACAATTTATTTATAAAAAAAAATTGTCAGGACTGTCATGACAATTTTTACCAACATGTGCTTTACTCATAAAAAGGTTTGATGGAACCTGGTTGGTACTTTGAAAGAAGTCTCAAAGGAGCATAGGGGTTTAAAGGATGTGTGTGTGTGTGTGTGTGTGTGGGTGTGTGTGTGTGTGTGTGTGTGTGTGTGTGTGTGTGTGTTGTGTGTGTGTTGTGTGTGTGTGTGTGTGTGGTGTGTGTGTTGTGTGTGTGTGTGTGTGGTGTTGTGTGTGTGTGTGCGTGCGTGTGTCATCAAATCTCAACCCAATTGAACGCTTATGGGAGATTCTGAACTGGTGCCTGAGACCGCGTTTTTCAGCACCATAAACAAAACAACAAATTATAGAATTTCTGGTGGACGAAGGGTGTTGCATCCCTCCAATAGAGTTCCAGACACTTGTAGAATCTATGCCAAGGTGCATTGAAGCTGTTCTCGAGGCTTGTTGTGGTCCAACACCCTATTAAGCCACTTTATGTTCGTGTTTCCTTTATTTTGGCAGTTACCCTGTACATGTGAAGAATATATCACTCAGGTGCAAACATGTGTGACCCCCTCTGTTTGCGTTATTTTATGGCAGGGGGAACCAAAGGGGGAAATTTATGTTCCTTAAAAGGCTACATAACATACTTTACATGATAATGGCCACTGCAACTTTAAGAGCAAACCAGCAGCCGTATAAATAGTAAGAGCTCTCTGGCTTCTTCAATTGTCCAAGTGGCAGTGTGGTTTCCCTTGGCTGACTGATAATAACAGACGCAAAAATCCTTGTATCCGTTTCTTTTTCCAATGAAATGAGTCACTTCCTTGCCAGGCCCGGTAGCTGGAATGCGGCCAAGAGATACCCTGCTATTTATTGCCCGTTTCCACCCAGAGGGAGCTTGGTAAGTATTTTAAAGGAGCCCCATACTTCCTGCCTGGCTTAGCATCCGACGGGACACAGCCACGTTTGGATTGGACGATTGATATTTGCAATGCCCTCGGTGTCTTTAGGTCTAGTTCTTCCATCTGTCTCACAGGGGGCCTGACGAGATTTATGTCCATCTCGGGCAGTTCAGATGTAAACTGCATCGCTTTTGGCAACACGTACATATTCGCACACAAACACAGTCTTGTGAAACAAGACACATACACGCTCTTATGGTAAAAACAGATATGCATAAACTAGGGTAGGCCTAATACTGTAAGGATGTAAGGGTAACTTGTATCATTTTAATTAGGGAATATTTTACTAACATCCTCACTAAATCCAGTTTTACTAACCCAAGTTAAGGGGATGTTGCGTTTCACATTCTGCCAATTGACAAGAGTTTCAAACTAACTGTTTAACCTTATTAATCAGGATGTGAATATTGCATGAGATTTGTTGAGGCCTTTTTTCCTAATCTTGATCTCGGGTCACTCTTATCCAGCCTATTCAGTAGGGATCACATCAGAGCCTACACACACACAAGACCCCTTTGAATCCAAAACATTCCAGCTCAAGTTTAGGCACATCCCTCTAATAGTGGGTTTTGTACATTTATTCATGGGCCTGCATTGAAATATGGCTGCTTTATCATTCCAGGGAGCCACATACTTGTTAGCTTTTTTGCTGCTGTTCATTGTACTTCCCGCGTCCGCTTGGAACTTCAAAATTGTAATTTAAATGGCTTTTGAGTACTTCTAATCCCCCGGAGGCACATAAGTCATACAAAGGGAGCTCCAAAGGTCTCCAGGAATTCCACCGAGCAAAGAGGAAGTTTTAAATCCCAGGCTCCCCGTAAATACAGCTGAGGTGACTTATTAATGGAATGATTTTGACTTTCTATGGAGCGACCTTGATCCCCTGTGATGGACTCAGGTGGCTGGAAACAGCAATTATGCAGCACGACAAAGCGCTAAGCTTATTCTAGTAGCCATTCTATAGGGCTTTCTTATTGTTGCAGAGGTAATACAGCGGCAGAAGTATTTCCAAGAAACCAGCTGGTAAAGACTGTTGAATGGCAGACTTTGCCGTTACGGTATCCATATAGCATCTACCACAGTAAAGTCAGATTTGGAATGATTTCACATCCTTCTGCCATTATGCAACATGAGCAGCCATGAAGATATGCATAAACATGTTGCCTCTGTTTACGACCTAATATGGGTGGTCCCTTCACCTGCGGACATGGACTCCTCTCACTTTGCATCTGCCAGGACATCAATATGATAGAGAAAATGACTTGCCAAGCAAATGAATCTCCATATCACCATAAAACTCATGTTTGAAGGCACAATCCATAATTTATTTGTCCCCTGTGGCTGTGCAATAAATTGCGCAAACAGTCAAGTCTAAAACTAAAACATGCACACAAACACGAAAACAAACTTAGTTTCATGCAAACCAATCCGTGCACAGTACATTCACAAAGATACCTCTCCCTTACTTCTCCCGGAACAAATGACAAACTGCACCTTTAAAACAAACAATATCCACAAAAAACATGAAGAAAACTTTGCTCAACCATGTAGCCACACAATAATGAGTTCTGTTAACCTGTACTCACTCTCCTCATTAAACAGTGACATTTTGACCTGTGCAGGCTCTTCGTTATACATTTAGCTTATTGTGCATTTCATATGCTGAGGCAGGCCCTCCTAAATGCCTGTGAGGACGTCTGAGTCATAGCAGAGTCGAAAGCCTTCTCCTGCACGCCAGGCTCATTAGGCCGTCATCACACGTCTATTTGCCCTGTCACATGTAATACCTGCTGCTGGCTGCCCCACCAATAAAACTATGGAGGCAGAGGGAGAAAGAATATCACATTTATCTGACTTCTTCTTTCAGTTTTGGAAGTCATCAAGGCCAATTTCCTCTTGGTAGAGATAACATCGGCCAAATTAAATCTTTTATGGATTGTATTATGTCAGGTTGAATGAGAGTAATTCCGGCAGGGAGTAACAGCCGGTCCAAATTATGCTAATACTGGTTTTTCACTTTAAAAGTATGCCAAACAAAAAACATTGATTGCAAAGTTACAACAAATCATAGAACTCTATGCACAAGGACTACTTTGAACAATTTCCACAGAACATTTTACAAAAAGACATTTAATCGAAGAACAGTGCAGATGTAAAGTTTGGTACTCTTTTCACAATTATGTGGTGTATTTTAAACTCTGAAACTCTAAACTGGTAACACTTGTAATGCAGCCAGTCTTGCATTCATTTTGTTTGTGCTACCTTGTCCCGGCTCTGCTTCCTCCTCTCCTCTCTCTCTCTCTCTCTCTCTCTCTCTCTCTCTCTCTCTCTCTCTCTCTCTCTCTCTCTCTCTCTCTCTCTCTCTCTTCTCTCTCTCTCTCTCTCTCTCTCTCTCTCTCTCTCTCTCTCTCTCTCTCTCTCTTCTCTCTCTCTCTCTCTCTCTCTCTCTCTCTCTCTAATGTTTTTTTTTTCTATCCCATGTGTGATCAAAGATGCGATCATTGAATAAATCTTTCAAAATGTAATCAAATTAAATCGCGGTAAATATCCTCATTGTTCATGCACTTGGGGGAAAACCTTTTGGTATGGTGAATCCAAGCCTGACAAAGGTCTGGATTGAAATCATTGCATGCCTCATCCATGGCCTCAAGGAGGGTGGTACGCTCGTAGGGATGGCAATCATACATCATCCGGCAGTACTGTAATTGTGTATTGTATTTTACAGCATTGTATTGTACTTCTGTATTGTAGTGGTCCTGTACTTGGATCAGTTCATAAGAACATGTTCCTGTACTGTCTTTTTTTGCCTCTTTGATTGCCTTAAAGAGGTCATAGCTAGTATGTTTGTACATGTCCATGTTCCCAGTCACCTTGCCATGGTGAAATTCCGTGTTTTGTACTGACCTCTACTTTTCGTTACTGTACTGTACTGTACAAAGTAGTGGAAAAGACATCTATGATTGGTTGAAATTTGGATTACCCAATTTCAACAACTGTTCAACATCCATGGATGTCGGTCGGTGATCAGTGGGTGAGGTGGGCTGGTTACAGTAAATGGAAAGAGAGGGGGCTCATGGGTAGGTGTCAGTAAGAGATTGGAGAGGTGACATTAACTGAAGAGAGAGGCAGAGAGAGAGAGAGGGGGAGGGGTTTCCAGACTGTTTTCACATTCTTGCTTTGACCACCAGATGACAGAAAGAGAAAGAAAACAGATATGAGCTGAACATAACAGTATGCCAGTGGAAGGAAAGACGGTAGCAGGTGATGCAACTGTGGTTTGTGATACCTATGATTTCCCATTGTAGCCAATTCAATTGCAGTAATTCCATTATTACTTGGTAACAGAATTATGAGTTCCCAGGCCTACTGAATGGCGCAGTGGTCTAAGGCACTACATCGCAGTGCTAGCTGTGCCACTAGAGATTCTGGCTTCGAGTCCAGGCTCTGTCGCAGTCGGCCGTGACCGGCAGACCTATGGGGCTGCGCACAATTGGCCCAGCGTCGTCTGAGTTAGGGGAGGGTTTGGCTGGCAGGGATGTCCTTGTCCCATCGCGCACTAGTGACTCCTGTGGCGGGCTGGGCGCAGTGCACACTGACACGTTTGCCAGGTGTATGGTGTTTTCTCCGACACATTGGTGTGGCTGGTTCCGGGTTAAGTGGGCATTGTGTCAAGAAGCAGTGCGGCTTGGTTGGGTTGTGTTTTGGAGGACGCGCAGCTCTCGACCTTCGCCTCTCCCAAGTCCGTACGGGAGTTGCAGTGATGAGACAAGACTGTAACTACCAATTGGATACCATGAAAAAGGGGTAAAAAAATATATAAATAATTATGAGTTCCCTTTCAGTCGGTCACTCGGTATAACATACTATGGGAAGTCCATAACCAATCATTTTCACCTGAAAACTAAAAACACACCCAACGGGCCAATGAATGCAGAGCCCGCCCTCGGAAGCCCTGCCTTCCTGGCTATAACGCTCGGGTTAGCATTCATTTCCTCCATTCTTCACTCTTCAGCTCAGCTGAAGAAGAACATGTCATGCAATTAACTTTTTTTTTGGAAGCATGCGAAGACTACTAGATTTGGCTCCAACTTAGGTGTCTGTTAGGGGGGAGAGAGTTCTCGTCCCCCTAGATGTTGCGAGTTTTGGTCTTGGTATTGGTTTTTGTGTTTGCTAAAAGCTAACCAGTTTCCGATCTGTTTGTGTAGCTAATGCTTCCTTGGTTGGGTAAGATTTGTGTTTGCTAAAAAGCCTATCCCTTCTGCTCTGTTTGTGAAGCCAGTGCTTCCTTGCTTGAGTAAGATGGCCAGTGGAAAGAGTATGTTCAAAAAGGCTAACCAGACAGATTTGAACCTCTGACAGTGCATTAAAGCAACGAACAATGAAACTATGAAAATTACAGATACTCACAAGCAATGTTCCCTCTAAGCTGCACACGGGGAAGCACGAGATTGAACGTCACTCAACTTTCTAGTTTTCCCCTTTAGTTAACACTATCAACGTTTCCCTATACTGTGGGAATTTGCCAATATTAGCCACTTTCAATGCAACATACCGAAACAAAACAAACTTGAAAGAGTAGGATTCTATTGCACTGACAGGCATGACTCAGCCATATTCTACAGACAGGTGCAGCATAACCATTCAGAGCTACAGTATCCCTACATGCAAATAGACCATTACCATATAGATCTGTGGCATTCACTTTGAACTGGACTGTGTTTACAGCATGAGTGGTCGGGAGTAGATGCGCTTTGTTCAAATTCTTTGCTACTAGTGAGTTTTTAGCCCAGTTATAGCTAATTTCTAGTCTGCAATGGGGGAGTGGTTGATTCCTACAAGAGCACAAAACATGTATTTCTATCAATCTTTGAAAAGTGAGTCAGGTAAAGAGCATTTTTTTCTGTCTTAAAGAGGTGGTGTTGTATTTTGAGACAGGCTTGAATAAGATAAGTAGCCAATAGGCAGAGGGTAGCATCATTTGTCTGATTCTCTGTAATAATGTTATGGGAATAATAATTAACTTTATTTTGTAAAGTGTTTTCTTGCATCAACACATTTTCAGTCACCTCCTCTGTAGGACAAGTGCATATTTTCTCCAAAAGTCTCACGGAATGTAGGCCTACATTGAACAACACACATTGGCTGCTACTGTAGGCTGCGTGATAGAACAGCTATTTCCATGTTAAAATGTTATGGGATGTGTTTCTCCATTGTTGTTGATAGTACGCCACTCTGATAGGCCTACATTATGATCAAATAGCCACAGTAGCCAACTTAGTCACTGTAACTTAAAGCGGGTGCAGCCTCATTTGGTGGAAGCTCTTATCCAGAGCAACATGCATTAGTGCAGTGCTTCTACCCAAGTTCCTATGGTGTCCAAGGGTATTGAAAGTATAGCATCACCAAGTATAGCATATGTGAGCATAAATCAGTCTCTTCCCCGCAGTCGGACACAAGGTTGTGTGAGAGGAGATGACAGTCCTCAAGGTGGTGCTCCGCCCCTTTAGATGACAATGCATGGGAGGTTGGCTGTATGCTCCACCCAGTGGCGGGCATGCGAGGTGTGACCATGGGTGTGTCCTAGCAGCTGTTTTAAGAGAAGAGATTTCCTCTCTTCTTTGGAAGCCGGTTATTCAGGTAGTGCCCGTGTCGGAAATACGAAGTGGTTGGTACAGTCGGTATTTCCTAGTTCCCAAGAGCAATGGAACGCTGCATCCCATCCCGGACTGTGGTTTGGACAAGCACCTTAACGCGTGCAAGATCAAAATGCCCATGCTTTGGCAGCTAATACAGTCGGTGCATCCCAGAGATTGGTTCACGTCCACCGATCTGAGGATCCCTATTTTCATGTGGCCATACATCCTCACCACAGAAGGTTTCTGAAGGTTTCATTTCGAGGGTGTGGATTTACGTGTTCCTGGTCCTGCCTTTGGGCTCTCACTTTTGCCTCCGCACCTTTTCTATGGTGACAGGGGATTCGATTATTGGCCCATCTGGACGATTGGCTAGTGGAGCTCCACACTGCCATGCTGGTTTCTCATATTCAGTCTCTGGGGTCCATAGTGATTCACAAGAAAAGTTGTTTGACTCTAGCTCAGCACATTCAGTTTCTGGGTTTTGTTCTGGACTCGGTTTTGAATCATGCATTTTTTCCCAACAGAGGGTCGCATTCAGGCTTTGTCTGGCATGGGTCCAGCTGGGACACTTGGTGACTTTTTGCTTGTGCCTGTGGTGATTGGGTATGATGGCCTCTATGATAGCTGTGGTGCCTCTGGGACTTCTGTTGATGTGTCTGCCTCAGTGCTGGGTCTCTCTCTCCTAAACCTGACCCATTATCTGCTCGTATGGAACAGTGCACATTTCCTGTCGCTCAGGGCAATGTATCTTCTCTCAATGTGGGTGCAGATCTACTTTCCTGGGGGGTCCTATCTCTACAGAGTGGAGACTGCACCCCTCAGTGGTGGCTCAGATATAGGACCGGTTCGGCAGGGCCGATGTAGATATTACGCGTCACGAGAAAATGTGCATCGCCGTCTGTTCTTCTCATTAGGGGATCTGGGAACGGATGCTTTGGCGTATCAGTGGCCTCGAACCCTGCTCTATGCACTCCTCCGGTGGACCTGATTCAGGCCACCATGGAGAGGGTCCGCCCGGAGGGTCTGTTGTTGATTCTGGTGGCTGCCCGTTGGCCCAGACAACCCTGGCTCCCGGAGATCATCTGCCTGTTGGTCGTCAGGATCTATTGTCCCAGGCAGACTGGAGGATATGGCACCCACAACTGCAGACAGGGGATCTGTAGGTTTGGCCCCTGAAAGGTTGAATTGGACAGCTAGGGGTTTTCCTCGCAAATGTGATTACGACTATAACGAGAGGATTCTACATATAAAAGTGACGCGTGTTTGAGGGTTAGTGTCAGGTTAAAGGAGTTTTTCCTTTTCAGAGCTCTTTGGTGGACATTTTGATGTTCTTGCAATAGTTTTTTTAGCAGGGCATTTCTTTTTCCACATTGAAGGTTTATATGGCAGCCATTTCGACGTGTCATGTAGGGATTGACGGCTCTACCCTGGGGTCTCATCCTCTTGTGATGCGGTTCCTGTAAGGGGTGTGTCGGCTCAAACTAGTGTATAAGCCTATGGCACCAACCTGGGACCTGGCTTTGGTCCTGGATGCTCTGCGTGAGCCTCTGTTTGAACCACTAGACTCTGTGGACCTGAAGGTCCTTTCCTACCAGACTGCCTTGCTCATGGCCTTGGTGTCAGCCAAGCATGTTGGGGATCTCCACGCGCTATCAGTACACCCTTCCTGTTTGGAGTTTGCGCCTAATACATTTTGATCCCAAGGTTATGCCTATGTCTTACAGGTCTCGGGCTTTCGAGCTTTCCTTTTCTCACTTCTTCCGTTTGCTTCCAGTGAACAACGGAGGTTGCATGGCCTGTGTGCAGTGCACGCTTGACGCACGTATATGGATAGGAACAAGGATAATCCAGATCGGGGTAAGGTGCATTCGAAGCAGCTTCTTACTCAATTGAATGTGGAGGTGATCTACCTAGCATTTGACAGCAAAGGACAAGGGTTGCCTAGCGGTGTGCATGCTCACTCTACTTGGGGTGTGGTGGCTTCTTGGGCATTGTTCAGGGGCAAGACGATTGGTGATATCTGTGCTGCTGCGAGTTGGGTTCCCCACATACCTTTGTGAGGTTTTATCACTTGGATGTACTGTAACTGCTCCCAGTGTGGTTCATAGTGTTCTTATGGCTGGATCCTGGAGGGGTTGTTAGGCAGCTTGCAGGTTGCGCATTAATCCTGGTTACCACAGTTTCCCTGTGGATTTGAACCTTGGGCTGCCGTGATTCGTTGATGAGGCGGCGCGCAAATGCACATTACATCAAGTCACAGCAGGTGCATGTTGTTTTGGACTGGCGGTTCCTTGTGTGAATTTTGGAATTTCAGACTCCTTAGGTCTCTGTGTGAGCCTTATTGGAATCAGTAAAATCTATGGACTTGGGCCGCCATGGTCAATGTTAGGCAGCGTTTTGAATATAATATAACTACCTATAACTATAATGAACATAACTACTGTTCCCTGAAGGAAGGAACAAGGTATAACATATTTTGGCCCTGTGCCGTCAGGGGGTCTGGGCTCACTGAAGAGCGGTACTGAATTGAGGAAATTAATGTGAACCCAAGCGTTATAGCCAGGAAGGCGAGTGCTCCCAAGGACGGGCTCTGCATTCATTGGCCCGTTGGGCGTGTTTTTTTGTTTTCTTCAGGGGCATGGGTCATGGTCATGCTGAAACAGGAAAGGGCCTTCCCCAAACTGTTGCCACAAAGTTGGAAGAAGAGAATCGTCTAGAATGTCATTCTATGCTGTAGCGTTAAGATTTCCCTACACTGGAACTAAGGAGCCTGAACCATGAAAAACAGCCCCAGACCATTATTCCTCCTCCATCAAACGTTACAGTTGGCACTATGCATTGGGGCAGGTAGCGTTCTCTTGGCATCTGCCAAACCCAGATTCATCTGTTTCTGATTCATCTGCCAGATGATGAAGCATGATTCATCACTCCAGATAACGCGTTTCCACTGCTCCAGACTCCAATGGCGGCAGGCTTTACACCACTCAAGTCGACCCTTGGCATTGCGCATCGTGATCTTAGGCTTGTGTGCGGCTGCTCGGCCATGGAAACCCATTTCATGAAGTTTCCAACAAACAGTTATTGTGCTGACGTTGCTTGGAGAGGCAGTTTGGAACTCAGTAGTGAGTGTTGCAACTGAGGACAGACGATTTTTACACAATACACACTTCAGCACACCGCGTTCCCGTTCTGTGAGCTTGTGTGGCCTAYCACTTTGCAGCTGAGCCGTTGTTGCTCCTAGATGTTTCCACTTCACAATAACAGTACTTACAGTTGACCCTGCAGCTCTAGCAGGGTAGAAATTTGACGAACTGACTTGTTGGAAAGGTGGCATCCTATTATGGTGCCACGTCAAAAGTAATTGAGTTCTTCAGTAAGGTCATTCTACTGCCAATGTTTGTCTATGGAGATTGCATGGCTGTATGCTTGATTTTATACACCTGTCAGCAACGGGTGTGGCTGAAATAGCCAAATCCACTAATTTGAAGGGGTATCCACATACTTTTGTATACATAGTGTATACGTGAATTTGTCCCAACACTTTTGGTCCCCTAAAATGTGGGTACTAAGTACAAAAAGTGCTGTTATTTATAAATGGTTTACCTGATATGGATGAAAATACCCTCAAATTAAAGCTGTCGGTCTGCACTTTAACCTCCTTGTATAATTTCAAATCCAAAGAGCTGGAGTAGAGAGCCAAAACAACATCAAATGTGTCACTGTCCCAATACTTTTGGAGCTCACTGTACCTCATTCACTCATTCAGGGAACAGAAGTTATATTCATAACTGTACATTTTAATCACTTAATAATTCATAAACATAAATTGATATCAGTAAACGGAATGACAAGGCACAAGGCAATTTTCCTTAAACTCAGAGAAGGCAAATAATTTCTCCAAAACTTAATGTAAGTCTTGATATTATTTGGCATGGGTCGTTACTTCTACATTGTGTTCTGATGTATTTCTAATGCCTTTTAATATTTTTCTCCTAGATGTTTTCTAAGACCTGCTTTTGACCAAATTTGATGTGCTCTCATTAACTTAATGTTAGTGCTTATAGGGCCTTTTACATGGAAATGCCCAGGCCCAGTGTTCAGGGTGGAAGGATACACACAGGGCAACCATGGTAACGGGCCATGGTAACAGGGGTGAGACAGGAGGAGAGAATGCGTTCAAATACCAATTTGCATTTAATTGGCCACTATTGCAGTTAAAAAATATATATGTGGATTTCAAGATACACCAACCCAACAAGATGAGGAGTTTGACATCTCCAACACAACATAAGGTGAATGTTCTGGTTGAGTGTGCCCTATACAGCCAGAGAGACAGGAAAGGGAACATAAACATTCATTAGTCCTCTGTGATGTTTTAGAGTGCTTAAATGCTCAATCTCTCTTAAAATAATTACACCTGAAAGGCAGAGATCCATCACGGCTGCCTGGGCTGAAAATTGCCCTCAGATGGGCACATTGAGAAGAGCCACATTTGCTAACTATTACCACTATAATTTTTTTTCTCTGTTCCCTGCTCTCTTGATGGTAATGCAGGATGTGGCGACACCAAATATCCCATGCATCTGTGCTGCTAAGCATCTTAAAGCACCATAGGGGAGAACGAGAACATGCAAAAAAAGTTTGTTTGAGCGTRTCTGCGTGCGTGTGTTCTAATGGTATGTTCAGCTGGGTGACTTCCTGTTTATAGACGTCAACATAAACAGAATTCAAATCTGCCGAGACGGTCATTACTGGCTCTTCCTAATTTCCTCCCTCCCTTCAGGCGAGCCATTCMATCTCAGATCTGTTACTAGTTCAGCTTGTCATTCAGGGCATGTTTATTCTGGCCTATGGTCTTAGGCCTTTCTAATTCACTTTTCAATTAAAGGGATCATGTGAGATTCTGGCAATTACATTTAGCTACTTACCCAGAGTCAGGTGAACTCATGGATACCATTTTGATGTCTCTGCATGCAGATTGAAGGAAGTTGAAGGTAGTTTTGCGAGACAATGCTAACTGGTATTAGCGCAATGACTTGAAGTCATTATTTACCACTGAATGAAAACTCTTCATACACCCTTTTTTCGCTCATTGGTTTCCCAAAACCTAGTTTTCTCAACGGAAGGCAAAATCGCAAACCTGTATTTTCTCGAGGGCCACACGATACAGTGGTAGTTAATGTTTACCCAGAAATATGTAATTGCGGACTTCCCCCTAATAAACTGTTCCAGAACGCAGGCGGCCCTGGTCTCCCATGTAGTTGTTATCTAAGAGCCTGTGGGACTGATTCTAGAGTCCTCTCTCCCACACATCCTGTTCACCCTAGGCCTGGAGCACACAGAGCCACTCTCTGGAAAATGGAACACTTGACCACATGATTATCTAATAAATTGCAGGGATTCAGAACCGAAGCTAGTTTCTGATGGTGGTTTATCTTCAGACGAGTTTGTTGTTGACCCTTCACATGCTGAAGCTGCTGTAGAAAAATGTGCACCGTGACATTTAAAGAACTGAACTTTACTCGAAGCTACTATTTTATTAAGCAAAATAAAAGTTTGCTAGTGAGCTGAAAAGTAAGAAACATACAGTGTCTAATAAGTAGTGAGGTTCTTGTACAGTATGTCGTGTTTCTTTTCTGAGCTGATTGAGTGTGGTTGCATGCTAGCTAATCAAAAGGTATTTGCTGTGTTGTTGCCAATTCACAGATAGCTGAAATATAACCTCAAACCTTTCATAAATGAGCTAAAAAGTTTGTTTTACTCTTTTGAAGTCAATATGAAATATGAGTCTAGCCAGCATTATCCCATATATCATCTTATAATCTGTAATAAAGTATTCTGTGGTTACCATTTTCGGATGTTCAAATACTGAGTACAAAACTTGTACCTGCATGCAATTCCTTCAACTGTGCCATCAAAAAGGCTTCCATAGCCATGGGGAATTTCAGACATATCAGGCAAGCCACAAAAGGTGAGCAGTGGCTAAAACGGTTGCCAAGGTCAACAAGAGCCCAACTCATGTGAAGAGGTATGAATCACAAAGCTAAACGTTACACTGGGTCGTTTATGAGATCCCTTCCTCTCAGTAGCTTTGGAACATGTGTGTTAAAAATAGGCTTAATGTTTGTGCCAAAAGCCCCAGATACATTTTTATATTTATGTCAGATAAAAATGTGACCCTCAGTTTCCGACCACAACTGTAATTTTGCACCACAAACCTGGGGTAAGCGACTATGGATATCCCCGTAGAAGTAAAGCTCAACGTACCACTAATATTCATGATTACTGCTTTCACAATGTCTTTAAAAGTCCATTTAGAGGAGATTATTTWATGTTTGACTATTTTTATAGTCCAGTTGAGGATCTGGTAATTTCGGAGTACTTACACAGCATTAAGACCGTCCATTTTGTTCCTATGCTCCAAGTTTCTTCATAATGTTTTGAATAAATGTTAGTGTCTTATAACCTTTAGCTATTCAACACAAAGGGAATAAGGATATAGTCGCCTTTAGTTAGGAGAATTATACAATACGAAATCATCCCGAGTCATGAAGCAACACGAAACAATGCTTGGACACACTACTGGCATCACCTCAGTACAGCAAGTAAATAACCATTGAGAGGGGACAGTGGCAAATTTTGCCCCTGTTACTCAAATCAAAAGCTTTGATGGCAAAGTCAATCTCAGTCAATGAAGGAAAGGGAAGGAGGAGGTTTATGGGAAGGGGCAGTGGTGGTTTGGGGGAGGGTTCTTTTTCTTCCTGTGGGAAAAAAGACTTGGGATACTTTGGCATCCCACAGATATTTTTTTCTTAGCCCTCTCACTTCACAGCACTTCACTGCTGGCCAGCCCTCTGACTCGGCTCCGCCCCTTCCGTGCGCGGCGATGCAGTCGGAGGGGGCGAGCCCTTATTGAAAGTGAACGGAGTGGAACCTCTTGTATTGTCCCCCCCCCCCCCCCCCCGGGACAAAGAATGTCCTGAATGCCTGGCGTCTCCTGCAGTGTCAAATGACTGAAGGATAGGTGGAGCGCTGCCTGCGCCAAAAATCCAGTCGGCTGGAACCCCCTTGGACATAGACCGAGAAGAGGAGAGACGGCCACCACACTCACAGTGGATGTTGTTGATGTTAAACTGATAGTTATTCAACTTAAAGGAGGTTTAAATTCTTATTATGATGGAGTATTATGAGGTTTCAATAGAAATAATATCTTTCAAATAAGTAGTTTATTCGATTATCTCACGTGGCACAAATACAAACATGTTATCTATCAGCTTTTTACATATATTTATTTTAGTTGTCATTTAGGTTGAGTACAATTTATGCAGTCTTGCCAAACTGGCTGAGTGTGGCCATGGAAACAAAACATTTCCTGAGGTTCACCACACACACACACACACACACATACRCATACACAGCTAGACAGGCTCTATGACATGGTGCATGTAATCAGTGATTGTTCTAATTAGTGTGAAGCTGTGAGAACACTGTGGTCTCACGATCACATTAAATCATCCTGTTCCACAAGCCGCCTGTACACAACAGGCAATCCATCATACTGTTAGGTTAACATCAGCCCCTCTCCAAGGTATGAGGAGATACTGTGGAAATATTATGGCTGAAGTACTGGTCTGAAAGCCATGGAGGTCAAACTGTTGCTTGTATAGTTGTACAGTTTGTTCTACACACCATTATCAAGTCAGGATTTGGCTTATGAGAGTTGTGAATCAACTGCATGAGTATACTGACCATTGTCTAATTCCCCAATAAATTGCCGTGGATGGCACTATTTACACTGCAAACCTTATGGAAACATTTGTCTCCAGATGGGCCTAGTTGTACAGCAGTTTAATTAATGAAACAAACTAAAAGGTTTACATTGATTTCATCTGTAGCCTTATGACAATCAATCTGTTATTTTCCTGAACAAGAAGTGCTTTATAAAAAATCATGTAGTATATATTTTGTAGTATATATTTTGAAAATGGCCATAATAGTGCAGCAGCAACAGAAACATAAACCAAACTAAACATGTATTTGCAATAAGGCTGTCACGCCCTGACCTTAGAGAGCCTTTTTATGTCTCTATTTTGGTTTGGCAGGGTGTGATTTGGGGTGGGCATTCTACGTTCTGATTTCTATGTTTTTGTTTTTCTATGTGTTGGCCGGGTATGGTTCTCAATCAGGGACAGCTGTCGATCGTTGTCTCTGATTGGGAATCATACTTAGGCAGCCTTTTTCCCTTTTGTCATTGTGGAAAGTTGACTTTTGTTAGTGGCACTTAGCCCTCGTAAGCTTCACGGTCGTTTATTTTGTTTCTTGTTTTGTTGGCGACGTTTTATAAAAGAAAATGTACGCTCACCACGCTGCACCTTGGTCTCCTTCCGACGACGACCGTGACAAAGGCCTTCTGTCATTAGTAAGTTCAATCAGTAGTTAATCAATATTCCAGAAAAGCTCAATTAAATGCAGTCCAACCCCAAAATATGAAATGTTCTTAAGTGGCAATCAGCAGCTGAAACAATAACAAAGCGTTCTCCCTGCCCCTGTTTCACTAAAAAGCTCAGGGATGGGTCTGGAGAAATGTAACCACTCAAATTCATAGACAGAGCTATGGATGCAAATACTGACCATCCAGGAGATCAAAATTATAGTTTTAACCATGTTAGGCTATACAGTGTGTGTTTACATTTATGCTGTTTACAAACATTGGAGCAAAAAAAACTTATATTGTGGGTTCTCATGGAGTGTGACAGTTGGACTAAGCTCATGAGGCATTTATAATTTAAGTTCTTCTAGAATCATTGGCCCTTTAATTTGCAAATGACCTTATGTTTCACATCTACAGGTAAATTAAATCTACAGGAAATTAAATCCACAGGTGTTTTTCAGTTCCCCAACCTGCACCAAACCAGGCAGGAACCACCAGGTGGCGCTCAACAGGTTCAATCACTACCTTGGAACCATTTGACCTGGTCATTACTTGGTTCCATAGCCACAAAGTCATAAACCCTGCCCATTTCTACAATTTCTGTTCTTCAAATGTTATTTTAAATCTAATCCTAACCTTAACCACACTGCTAAACTTATGCCTACTTCGTGGCTGTGGAATCTGACTTCGTGGCTGTGGTAGTTAGCCATTTGACCTGTCAACATCTACAGTGATTCACCAAAGAGGTGAGAGGGAAAAACTTGGCTAACAATGATTCAGTCTGGACTGGCAAGACAGGAGGTTTTAAGGAACGGTATGTGCAAATCCAGAACAAAACTGATCCCATGTGTGGGATTTGAGAAAACAATATATACAGTTGAGTAGGATTTGAGTTACATTTTGTGCAATCCATAGATCCAACAACATAACAATAATATCTTAGCAGGTGAGTTTCTGTTATAATGTTATTGAAGTATGTCTGCAATTAGCCTAATAAGGTGTGCTAAAAGTTGATGTAAGGGCTGATGGTTTGTGTGTATACTGCTAAATATTTGGAGGAAACAGGGGATAGTGCAGATACGTTCCTTACGCTCCTGCAGACACATAGCATTTGTACTGAGAAATAATCGCCATGCATTTTTTCAGATCTCAGTGACATGAGATAATGATCTGCAGAATGGAGAAGAAAACCAGAGGGTTTGAGTGCCCAAAAAATGTAATGTGTGTTCGCTCGGGTGAATTTGTGAGAGTGTGTGAGAGAGTGAAAAAGAGGAGTAGTTGGAGGGGGGGGGGGGTTCTTGCTGATTTGTCCTGCGTTCCCCCTTTGGTGCAAGCCTCAGAAAAATGATCTAAATATTACTTCAGGTCATTTGTTCTACCTTGGCCTATCAAATACACAAARTAGTTAAATCAAGTGACTGGAAACTGCACTTTGAACTCAGCCACTGGCAGAGCTCCCATTCAAACAGAAATGTAAAAAGTTCCTCTCTCCTCCTTGGGGCCCCCTGTTTGGGGGTRTCCCTATAAAAAGACTTATAGCTAGTTACAGCAGCTTGGAATTTAGCCCGTAGAGCCAAACAAGCCTCAACCAGTATTATTTCCTACTGGCCTCTGTTTGGTAAATGTTTTTTTTGGCAGAGTTCCTATTGCAGGCTGAACTCCCCATTGAGAAAACATGCAGGCTCCTCCGTCGTCAAGCATGGCACTCATCTTTCTGCTCGACTAGCAATGACTGCTAAGATGCCTCGGTTGCCTTGGTTTTTAGGCCCTGTTTTTTCTCAGGAAACTAGTCACGACTATTTTCTGCCCATAGTCATTTCTCTTGGTGCTCAAAATTAAACCTGTTGTAGGTAGAGTACAAACACAAATCAATCCACATTGAGGTTCCTTTAGGGCTTCCACTCAGGTTGATAGATGCTGTAAAATATGTTATAACAGCTGTTTATTGGTTGCATCACTGTTTTTGATTATTGTTTTATGATTGGTCTGTATAAGTAAAATTCCCAATTGTTTTATTGTGGGTAAATTAATGCCAGTCTGAAAGTTACGGATGTATCACTTCCTATTTGAACTGCTATTTAGCAGTTCTTTTTTTAATTTGAGATTTTCCAACTATTCAAGTGCAAACAGAAGAGATCCATGACTGACTGAAGATGCATTCGATAAGCACACCAGACCTCTCATCAGTCAGTGTTTGTTGTCTTGACAATGTACTGTTTCAGACCCAATAATTACGTTATGCACTTAAACCCTGGTGGAAATGTGTTAGCATGACTCGTCACAGTCCAGGGACACAACACTTTGGCACCTTTTGACATTAGCCGCCTCAGTCAGCATTGGCAACATTACACATTACAAAGTTCTGAGCCACCCGGCCGACAGCCCTAGCTAGCACACATCCGCTCCACAATACATGCCATAATTATCCCCTTCATACTCATCTCCCCTGGCAACTGCACTCATACAGCCAAATAGCTCCAGCTAATTCCTTACTCGCAGAGGAAGTTGGCTGCAAGTAATGACGCCAATTGCCGACCTAAATGCTGTAATAAGACCTCTCAGTACAATGGCGAGGAAATGGCTGCAATTTAGGCTCTTCCACTTCCTAGCAACCGGGGCTTGGGCCCACAATTTTGGGGGAAATGCTTTACATTACCTGTACCCTGCAGCCTGAAACCTAGCCTAATGAAGGCAAAATTGTACGAATTAAGCGAACAAGAACGAGAAAGCACGGAAAGTGGAAGCATGTGTCAAATGGGTTTCTCGTTTATTTGGGGCAGTCTTGAAATGGGCTAGATTAGAGGGAGGACGGAATTTGCATGGTCGTGCAATCAGGAATGATCAGGGGGGGAACAAATGCAAACTATCCATTCAGTCAACTTGCAAGCTGCTGCTCCATTAGAGACTATAGTATGGTTTATATATATACTGTGTTTCACAACACGCTGGGCCGCTCAGGTCCCTTGACCCRACCGCCACAGCACTGGTTAGATGTCAAGTCATTACTCAGCAAAATGCCTGTCACTCAAAGTCTGCAGCATAGCACAGTAAATATGGATATTCAGAACATCTTCCTGAAAGAGAGGCAAAGAAAGTGAGCAGGTTGAGCAGGCAGCAGTGAATGAGGTGGAGAGGGCAGAAATGCCAGAAAGTTAAAGTGCAGCAGCAGAGTTGGCCACAGGTTTGTGCAATGTTGGTGGTAGATAACAAGCTATAGTTAGCTAACGCACTTTTGTACATTGCGCTGTAACGTACAGTTTACTTTATTTTAGCGCCCCAAAAAACATAATACTTCCAGGACAGCAGTAATTTGAATACCATTGTAATGCACAATTTCTCCCCTTTCCAACAAAATCAATAATGAGACCTTCATGCTGCCCGTCTCTGCATGATTGAAGAAGGCAATGAGCTCCGTCGGGTCTTTTTAAAAACGGCGGGTGGGGAAGAGAAACCTACTGTGTGATAGGGAAAGGGGAGATAAACCATGTGGGAAAACTGCATTTTTCACCCAATCTGTCCAATTTATCACCTCTAAAATATAAACAAAACACTATAAAGAGTTTATATAATGTGTCATCACATACCTATTTGAAGGTTTGTGTCGAATTTGAATCAGGTATTTAGGGCGGTGCTAAATTATCTTCAGAAGTAAACAGCGGCTGTCGTGGCTTTTGAGAGTCAGGATGGCTTGCAGTGATGACGCAAAAAATGAATGCATTCAATTGTACAATAGACTAGGTATCCCCCTAACCCTGTCCCTGTCCCTTTCTTGTTTTTAATCTGCGAGAAAAGCGCTACACCTGGTGGAGAGGGGCAGTACGACACAGAATGGGTTGCATTATGCGTGCTGTACGTTACGTCATGACACTGAGGGGTCCGTTTTTTCAACTTTTCTCCAATACTATCGGGCCATTACCATGCCAATCAATGCTTGAATAGAAACGTAGTTCACACCCCAGATGTTGATGCCTACACAGTCGCTACAGTTACATTAGTTTTCATTGCAGCCGCGGTTGCTCAAATTTGTATGGAATGGGGTTAGTCAACAGTAGCTACTGTAGTCTCCCTCAGCATAAGGGTTGGGTAATGCTAATAAACTAGCGTTAGCACTCAGCGTCCATTGGTTATCAGTCGGTTATTTAACAGTATATTTAGTGAATTGGCACGCTTAGGATGTTGATAAGTCAGGATATGAGGAAAAATGTTTCCAGCAACTGTATTTGATGGGTTTCGTTTTCTGCTGTAGCTAACTTGGCTGGCTAGCGACTTCGGTAGCTAATGACTGGCTAGCTAGCTGAGACCGAAGAGATGAGATCGTTTTTCTGACTGTAGCACATATCTGACAGTGACACGGTGCCCCCCTGTGGAATGAATTTGAACTTTACAGCTGACGAAATTAAATGAATCATAGAAGTCTAATAACCAATTCCATTCTACAGGTGAACATGATTGGCTCATGAATGTAATTTCCATATTAGCAATGTAACTATTTGTTTAAAAAAAAAAAAAAAATTACTTTTGTTTTTCTTGCTCTTTTTAATAACTTTTTCTATTGCATTGTTGAGAGGTGAAACTGAAAGTAAGAAGAATGTATGAAGAATGTATGTCATCTGTAGATGACAAATAAACTAACGTGAACTTGAAAGGGAAGAGGGAGGGCAGCCAGAAAGAGGGCAAAAGATGGCCAGCATTGTGGTAAGATTGTAGGTGAACAAAACATTGAAAATACGTAGGCCTTAAATTGTGCTGTTAGAACCGATGAGATTAATCATAGAGCTTTTATAACCTATTCCATTCTATTTTTTTGGCCCATGTCTCTTTTTATTAATTTAGCCTCGGGGCTATGTAGCATCTTATCTGACATGTTTGGAGTTGTGTTGCTCTGTTATGCGTACACTTTTTTACAGTTGAGTTGCCCTGGTCGTGTCAGTATACAGTAACTAACTACTGTTATGTAGCACCGCTACCTTGCAGATGAGAATAGGAGGAGGACAGATGAGAACAGCAGGCTAGTGGAGCACTTAGAACAACAGCAGGTAGCAGTGAAAGAGGTGGAGAGTGCAGAACAGCCAAAGTCAGTGCAGCAGCAGAGTTAGCCACAGGTTTGTGCAGGGTTTGTGGTTGCTAACTAACGTTAGTCTCTCAGCATTAGGGGTGGCTAATGCTAATAAGCTTGTATTAGCACCCAGCAACCATAAGCTATCGGCTGTCAGTCGAAGTTATTTAACAGTATATATTTATTGAATGGGCTAGCTAAGGATGTTGATAAGTCATGATATTTTCCATTCTACAGGGTAAACATGCTTGGCTCCGGTCTTTTAGTTCCATATAGGCTATATGCGGCTACTGTATATGTAAACAAAAAAAAGTTTAATACAATTGTTCACGTGCAGAGGCCCTTAAACTGTGTTATCAAATCCAAAAGTCTCACTAATGAGTTGCTAGAAGTTACTAAATGAATCATAGAGGTGTTATAACTGTCGCTATGAAGGTTTGCAGCCGATCTACACCACCTGGTTTAAAGAGGCGAGGTCCTCTAAGTAAGTAATACTTAGGTAAAATAGTGTAATGAAACAGCAGGGAGCGGGTCTCGACGTCCGGCGCGCTATCGACTGTGCCGCAAAAGCACGCTCGTGCGGCAGAGTCGATTTCCGCGCTTATAAACCCAGGGTCGTTACAATAGGTTCGTAAAACATCAGGGGCATTTTCAGTGTCTTAGCTCTCTAATGCACAATAATCCGTTTTTTCAATAAGAGCTCAAATGTTGTACAAGACAATGATTTTGCGTTTAAAGGGACGCTGACAAGATACATTTGCTTCAATCATACATAGAAGACAGTGTTGCAACACTTACAGGAAGGTGTTCGAAGCGAGAAGGACAGCAGACACGTTATAGATGGACTAAGGGCATTGCCATTAAAACACTACTCTTACAATTCTTCACACTTACTTTGGATTAAAAAAATGTTTTACCACCACGCCCCCCCCCCCCCCCCCATACGATTTAGTGTGTATTCACTTATTAATGAATGAACTGCTGTTACTGTAAATAGTTAGCTGACTGATATATCCTAGGTACCTAAAAATGGAATGAAGCATCCATCCAATAACTTGAGTTGTGCTGTAGGTCCACCCCACACCCGGAGAGTTGTGGGATGCTGTCCAGAAGTAACCCCTAGACACCTGTGGAGATATGTGAGGATTGGACTGGGGAAAGCTATACCTGACTAAATTCTACCAAGCCTTTCAGAGGKTAAGGTGGAGCATTCACCAAGTCACCACCCATCAATCCCACTCAGATCTCCACAAATGTCTAGACTATAGGCAGTAGGGGCTATGGGTTGTTTCTGGACAGGCCAAGTGTATTATGGTAGCGCAGTCAGTCAGTCAGTCTGGCACTGTCTAAAACTGTTAAAGGGGCAGTGCAGTTAAAAACAAGATTCTCTGTTTTGGCCGGAATATCAGTATCACAATGTTTTTTCCATGGCAAAAATGAAAACACGAAACAGACCGAAATCTTTTGTCCTTTAAAAACCTGCTGTATGTGTGCTATAGTGTGCTATRGCTTGGGAAATAAATATAAGTGACTCTGGATGACAACATAATGATATTTATTGCTAACATTAGGGTTGTTTTCCTAAAGAAGTGAAACCCGCAAATTGTTTGGTTTCCTTATCACAATACTAACGAGTATCGCGATACTGGTTTCTTCACGGCCCTACTATAAGGTCTAAATAACACTCTAAAATKGTGAAAATGAGGAGAATGCCCTTTTTGTGTACGAGCTGTTTGAATATACAGTTGGCATTGCTGTTTTGATTTTTGTTGTCCTTGATGTCCTTTGTTTAAAATATATTTAAAATAAAAATTGCATTGTTTGCTGTTTTCTTCTGTCTTTTCCTTTTTTCTCTTTAGTTCATTCTCTTGGTTGTTGGTGCATTGGGGGTTCTTGTGGGTGGGGAATGGAATTCATTGTATTTTATATTTTTCTTCCTGGGGGGGACTGTGGGAGGGGTCTCGAATGGTTGAGGGACAGCTATTGGGGAACTGTGGGGGGATCTTGGAGGGTTGGGGTTCACGTTTTTTGGCCTGGTGGTAGATCGGTCAACATGCCCTTGAGCAGGGCATTGACCCTGGATGCTTCTGTGGTCGCTCTGAATGGGAATCTGTTGGATGACTGGTATGATGTAGTTATTGAGCGGCTTCACTGCAAGTATATTGTATGTTTCGAATATTCAATAAATAAAATAAAAATATATAAAAAAGAGCTGTTTGAAAAAAATACCTGGAATTTCAGCCTGTTCAGGTGAGATGGAACTTTTGGCCCACATCATGACCACAATGTGATCTGATTATAATAAAATTAAATACATTTCAACTCTAAATCTGACATGGTACAGGTGTCATCTTTTTTTAAGCCCATAACTATGTGTGTGAGGTGTATACTTCTGTTTCAAAGTAGGTTTGCTTAAAACTAACAAGAAACACTTGATTTAACCCACTGCAGTAAAAGGTTAATAGCTGTCAAATACTTCCTCTGTCCTTGGGAGAATCTCAATTGCATTTCCTTGATTCGTCGCATCCACTCTCCTCATCTCCTTCTCAAAAACCTTTGGATGACAAGGTCAGAGGTCCTTCCCCTCTCACCTTCTTATCCTATGGGTTTTGAAAAGGAGGCGAGGAGAGAGGACGTGAGGAATCAAGGAAATTCAAGTGAGATTCACCCTTAGTTTCCCCTACTCCTCACCTCCCTCAAAGCACATTGGGAGAGAGGAGTAAAGGTTCCTCCCTTTGGGCTACAATGCACTATCAAGGAGAGGCAAGGAGTGAAGGAAACAAGGACATTGGCAAGAATTTGACAGCTAGTTTTCAGACACAGACTCTCGCACGCATACAATGCTTGAAGACTTTACCGATAATGATTTCAATATTATTATTATCAATGATTTAGTTGACAGAAACCATTGTATTTTATTATTGTATTATATTAATAACTATTAAAACATATATAAATGCTGTTTATCTTTTTCCTTCTTCAGGAATGTTTAGCATGGCTATAAATGATAGAGAAGTTGACTAAAGCACAAAAGACCTGGCAACTTGGTATGACAAAGAAACATGCCGTGTCCATGTTTCTTGTGACGTTTTGAATGACATGTACAGTAGGTGTTATGTAGTTGCTAGGTGGAGTTATGGTCTCATTGTGCCTACCTATACTTTTATTTCTGTAACTACACATGTGAAGCTACAAGAAAATCACATTTAAATATATATCAAACCATTCTGAAATTGACCCTGATGTCACACATTGGCCCCTTTTTTTATTGAAAGACCCATACATGGAATTAGCCCACTGCGCCACCAGGATGAACGTAGCATGCAATGTTTTTCTAACTCATACGAAGCTGTTAATTTTTTGTATTTTACCCACTTTTTCGAGATATCCAATTGCGATCTTGTCTCATCGCTGCAACTCCCCAACGGGCTAGGGAGAGGCGAAGGTCGAGTCATGTGTCCTCCGAAACATGACCCGCCAAACTGCGCTCCCTGAAATACCATTCAACTGATGACCGAAGTCAGCCTGCAGGTGCCCGGCCCGCCACAAGGAGTCGCTAGAGCGCGATGAGCCAAGTAAAGCCCCCCTGAGCAAACCGTCCCYTAACCTGGACGCTGGGCCAATTGTGCACCGCCCTATGGGACTCCCGTTCAAGGTCAGTTGTGACACAGCCTGTGATGGAACCCGGGCATGTAGTAACGCCTCAAGCACTGCTGTGCCACTTGGTAGGTCACTAAACAGACCCCACTTCAAAAGGAAATAAGCACTCATTAAKATCAGGTGTGGCCAATTAGAGRGCGTGGAACACACTAAACAAAAGTTTTATTGATTTTGATAACAGAATGCATGTTTTTATATAACTTTCTTTGAATGCTATTAATGCTGTGGTTTTAGTAGTCACTGACCAACAACCAAAACACAAAACATGGGGTTTTGAAAGACTCATGGGGGTGTCGAGCAACAACTTCATCCTAAAAAAATACACCCACCATGAGCGCCCACTAAATTTGCCCAAGAAGAGGCAACTGGGAAAATTCAGTTGAACGGTCCTCCAATTTGTAAGTACTAGTGGGAAATTTAAAGCAATCTATTAATATGGTTTTTGAACACTATAATTTGTTTGCGAGCATGATAACTGTACTTTTAGTTTATGGTTGACGCAGCTTGATTGCCATTAGCCAATCAAGTTCAAAGCACGTGAATGCATCCAACCCATTAATTACAGCATCATAACTGGTAATTACCACCTTTCCACTTGGTTCTGAATGCAGCATATAACCAGAGTTGAATCAAAACCATGCCCGTCATATTTCCCAGCATGCTCTATTGCAGGTAGATGTTTTTGAATTTTGTTTCAAGATTTATGTTTTTGAATGTACATTGATTCATTAATCTTATGCTACTCAAATATAAATAAATAAATACAAATTCTAAATCCAATCTGTGACTTGGATTTATTGCACCCGTTACTGAACTGGTTGTTCCAGTTTAGACATTTTAATTCTCATTTCATAGTTCTCCCATCACTGGTAGTCATTCTGAATGCAGGTTGTGGGTAAATACATTTGATTAAATAATTGCATAGTCCCACACAGTGTGCATTCCGATAGGAATTATACATCACTTTACAAACCATCATAATGTGACTTGCAGGCCTGATGTGGCTTTCAGGCCACTGTATTAGGTATAACTAGGCCCTCAAAATAAAGCCTTCTAAAATATGTATTGTATTGTCTTAAATAATTGTATTTTAATTATTACATATTCACTTAGGATCTCACTTGGTGAAGGCCACATTACTGAAAATGAATGAATGCAACAACCAGGTATCTGTCACTAGCAAACACAGTCATGAATGATACTGGTAACCAAAAAAATCACTTGAATGGCACACTGGGAAATATGCAAWTAAGGCTCAACACCCTACAGTGTTAAAGGAAAACTCCACCCAAGAACTATCTTTTGGTATTTGTTTCATTAGTCCATTGTTGATATAGTCCCAAAATGTTTTGCATGTCAGCAATCAAGTTATCAAGCTATATCACTTTCGAAATACAGAAATACAGCCGGTACGATGCATTTTTCTATATTTCTGTATTTTGAAAGTTATGGATCTTGAGAACATGATTGCTGACATGCAAAACATGTTGGGACTATATCAACAATGGACTAAAGAAATAAATACCAAAATAAATATTTTGGGTTGGAATTTTCCTTTAAAATTGCATTTATCAATTATTTTGTATGGTTTTTCAAAAAGCCATCCCATTTAAAGTTCTTCAGAGAACCTGAAATGGTTCTCCAATGGCATTGCTCTGAAGAACATTATTTGGTTCCAATAGTGTAGTCTGAATATTTGGATGGTTTGTGAACTGTATATTGATTGTTCATTTCACACAAAAAATATGTTTTGGCAATCTTTGTGAAGGTGATGTGAATTTCAGTCTGTCCAGAGACAGTAGAAATAATAATGGCAATATCCTCCTCCAAGCAACCCCTCAAACACCACAGCTGTAGGTTGGCCCACTGTAGGAGTGGATCATCTCTGGGACTTTTGATTGGTTGGCTTATAATAAAAGCACTCTTTCCTCCAGCAGCCTCTTGGAAGACCCACCTGTGGGATTAGGTAGGTATCCCAGCCTTTGATTGGTCACCAGATAATGTTATCTGGCTGATCTTCAATCATGGAGGACACGGCCAAAAGCGCACTGGAGCCAGAAAATTGTTCCATAAGTGGACTGGTGTGCAGATGTAGCCTAGCTGGCGAAGTCTACAGCCTCTGTCCAGTGTTAGGGAATAATTGAACTTGAGCTTGGTGGTAGCTGAACTAAATTCAAATCTAGGCAGTGTTTTCAGTAGTTAATTACTTTGTTGCCATGTAGCTGTCTACTATTTTTTGGCATCAGATGTGTCTAATTCTCACTTGAAACAGAGTTTTTGTGTTAAATAGGTTAAATTACACATTCGGGTAGCATTTGATCCCAAGTGATCTATTCATGCAAATTGTAATCAATAGCATTTCAGATTTACATTTGATATTTTTTCACAAAGTAGTAAACTATCTTTTTCTTAAGGGGAGCTTAACTTATTCCAGTGTGAAGTAATTGGTAGCTTGGTAAACTGTATTTTCAAAGTAACTTCCCCAACACTGCTCCCGTGTCATCCAGAAGTCCAAACAGACTCTCTAAACCAGGGCTCTCTAACCCTGTTCCTGGAGAGCTACTATCCTGTCTGGCACACCTGAATCTAATAATTAGCTGGTTGATAATCTGAATCATGTTAGTTACAACTGGGGTTGGAGTGAAAACCTACAGGAGGGTAGCTCTCCAGGAACCGGGTTAGAGAGCACTGCTCTAGACGAAGCACACCAAACCAGATCACTGAGAATATGTTGGAAGTTGTTGATTAATTCAAACTGTATTAATGTTATTATTTTCTTATCACCTGCACTAATAAAGAGTTGCATTATCTCCAGTGCAATGCTTGTATCTATTATTAACCTGTCATTTCTTTTCTTCTTTAAACCTAGGAGTCTGCCTCATAAGCCAAATGTGAGGCATTTTGTATTCTAAACGGCATTATGAAAGAATCACAGACACCACATCCCTCTCCAGCCTGAGAATGTTTTTTTGCCTTTATCTGCCTCTGAGGAGTGGGTCACTCCTGAAGAGGACCCCTCCGGTCTGAAACGGTCATTTTGGCTGCTCAAGCCATGTCACCTAAACAATGGCACTTAGGAGAGAGTTTCTTCCTTCCTTCCTTCCTGTCGAGTGTTCTGCCTGATTTAGCAAACTCAATGTGTCTCGGTCAATCCCCTCCTCCCCTTCTCCTCTCCTCCCCCCCGACCAAGGGGCCCCCTCCTGAAAGAGCCCAGCCGACTTGATCAGAACTGAAAAAGGAAAAACAAATGAAAACAACAAAGCTTACACTCTTTTACCCAGGGGCCTCCACGGTGGTGGGGTATACCAAGTCAACGAGCAGGTTCCATTCACATGTAGATGATGGGGGTGTGGGGGGAAGTACTCWTCAGCACCTACAGTGCTCTAAACTTTCAACCCCACCCACGACCTCCAGGCTTTTCACCAGATTGACGATGCAGTGCACTTCCTTTGCAAGAGCATGAACTTTGGCAGAATGAAAGTTGATTTATGTAGTTCAATTTGACTCATTAACACATAGGGAACACCCACAGTTGAGATGTTGTTTCCAGATATGCAACGACTACTTATATAAGCCTGTAAGCAGGAAATGACCTTTAGTATGAATGCAAATAATTTTCCATAATCAGGAAGCCGATTTATTGCCATTTTACAAGTCTTGACAGCTTTCTTATCTCTATGAGTTTACAGTACCAGTCAAAACTTGGACACACCTACTCATTCAAGGGGTTTTCTATATTTGTACTATTTTCTACATTGTAGAATAATAGTGAAGACATCAAAACTATGAAATAACACATATGGAATCATGTAGTAACCAAAAAAGTGTTAAACAAAACAAAATATATTTTCTATTTGAGATTGTTCAAAGTAGCCACCCTTTGCCTTGATGACAGCTTTGCACACTCTGGCATTCTCTCAACCAGCTTCACCTGGAATGCAATGTAGAAAATAGTAAAAATAAAGAAAATGTGTGTCCAAACTGGTCAGAAAGTCCAAAGAATTTATACCCGAAAGGTTGGCAACTTTTACGTTAGTTACACATTTCTCCACACATATCTTTAAGGAGCTGTAACACAAAGTCACTTTTTAGCAGTGCAACAATACTTTGAGCCCCATGATCACTCAACGCTCATAGAAAGTACAGGAAAAGCCTGTGGTAAAAGATCACTATTTTAACATATAGCCAAAATTTGAACCTCCCAATCCTAAAGCCCATCCAGTCAAGCACCATTGGTGATTATGTGGGGGCTGTTTTAGTACGGGCTGGGCTCTGGGCTCGCCCACCAAAGGTCTTTTAAGTGTGCACCTGGTAGCATGACATAGCGGAGCAGACTGGAGGCTTGATGTGGGTCCAGTGTGTACTATTCCCTCAGGCAGGAAAACATTAGCGAATCCTTTGTTGTCTACATCTATGCTACACTACGTACATGCCATATCGCGTATATATATTGTGTTATTTTTCTCGATCCTGACTAGTCCTCCACCACCATGGCCTTCACCATTAGGGATGGCAGGCCTTCCTCCAGACGTGGCATTGGGCATTTAGTCCCAAAAGTTCATTTTGGGTTTCCCACCTCCAGACGAGAAAATAATTGTTTCTCATGGTTTGAATCTTTTAGGTGCCCTTTTGGAACTCCAGCGGCGCTGTCTAAGATGGGGGGTTGGCCTTTTTACTGAGGAATCTC
>NC_036848.1:16812780-16934567 GCF_002910315.2 Salvelinus sp. IW2-2015
TAGCTCAGCTATCGGCTTAAATATGCCAATGTAGACAAAATGTTGCTATGCCAAATCTACCTACTGGTAATTAGAAGCATTTGTTATGCTTATGGGGAACGGCCTCCTCCTAACTGCCTAACAGTGGTCGGAGGCAGGGGGTCCACCGAACGGAAGCAATTGAGTCCCCTCTCTTCTCTATGCGCTTGAGCGGGACCCCCAGATCCAAAGCGAGGCAGCACACAGAAAAGGCTTATCTGTTGTTGATGGGGCTTTAGTGAAGCACAGGTGTTCTAGGAAATTGTCAGGAATTACAGGGCCAGTATCATAAATCCCTCTTTACATCTTGTATGCGTTTTGTTCGTCGAAGGCTTGAAATGGTGGGGCTCCTGATCTCACTATTCGGTGCCTTTAGAAGTGTACAGGAAAAAAATTTGAAAAGAAAGGAAAAAGCCTTTGCTTCTAGGCGACAAGGGAAGTGACTTAACTCGAAAACAAATTGCCCAGACTGTATAAAAAGCGGATAATAAAAATCACATTCCTAGTAAGACATTCTCGATTGACAGCGGTTCTTTGCAACTTTTTCTCTGGAAATCCTCAATATCGAGCACAGTTTAAACGGTCGCGCTGGTTGTAGGCTTAGGTGCAACAGAGGTCAGTTCCATAATCTTTCTCCTCTGCTGTAAAAAGTGTGCATTAAATTTCACCATTTCGAACTCTGCAAGAGAGCTCGTTTCGATTTCGATTGTGTTCAATAGTTGGCATTATGCGCAGAGGGTAACAGAAGCTGGAGGGGCCAGCCTTTTCTCTTCCAAGCTGTAAGTTGCTTATTCAACTTGTCCCCCCATTAATAACCACTCCAGCTTTGATTTGTGAGATTCACATTCCCCTTCATTGGAATACTCAGCCACTGTCAATCAAATGCCGAGAGCTCCCAATCTGGTCGAATCACACACTGACCCGGCAGATTGGACAACCTCATGACTGTGTGTGTTGGGATTCTTATAGACGCTGTGTTGTTTAGCCCCACCACCAGGACTAATTATTTTTAAACCTGTGTCGTATTTTTGGGTATCTCCGTTGAGTGCTGAATATTGCAGTGAACAAACGATGTGTGACACGTTGAATAACTACACTCCTTTGATCCTGATTTCCATCTTGTTGTCAAATGATATTTTGGGAAAATATCTTACATTTTCAAGTTGCTATCTTTTAACCATTTTTTGAGGAAGAGTCAGTTTGTCTTTCAAGCTTAGAGTTTGTCATGATCTCTAAGACAGAGTTATAACAGGGTTTATAGGTTACAGTAAGTCTCCTAGTTTATTTCTTCTTGTTCTATTATGTAAGCAGGGAACCAATTCTTACTTCAATAACTTTATATCTGAGTTCAACACCAGTAATGTCTTCTGTGGCTCTTATTGTTCAGGCTTCAAATCTAATTAGGCTTCAAATCTAACAGGCTTCAAAATCTAGCAAGCTTCAAATGATGGCAGAGAGCATAACGCCTTTCCCAGACAGGCCCTTTTTCTCTGCATCTGTTTTGGGTGCTCTTGAGGAATAGCTGGGTGGTTATGTGTGGGTGAGAAGTTTGAAAGGAGACTGCAGCCACCCTCGCCTGCGAAACTCACACCATCACTCAGGATGAATCGAACGGCAAAACGCTTTGGAGAAAAAGAAAGGAAAGAGAGAGAGGGATAGAACGTGAGGAAAAAAAAGTGAAACCAGCTGTTTGGAAAGTGCCTCATCTTTACGACGTTGCAGCGACGCGGGCTCATACACCGAGTCCAAGTTTTGCCACAATTCAACGCTCCATTTTGCCTTTACCGGAATATTACAGAAGTTGTGCGGTGTCTTTTTCGGGGGGGGGGGGGGTTCTCGTGTATTTACACCCTCCAATAGGAGCAAAGTACAGAGAGATCCTTGATGAAAACATACTCCAGAGTGCTCAGGACCTCAGACTGGGGCGAAGGTTAACCTTGCAACAGGACAACAACCCTAAGCACACAGCCAAGACAACGCAGGAGTGGCTTCGGGACAAGTCTCTGAATGTCCTTGAGTGGCCCAGCCAGAACCCGGACTTGAACCCGATCGAACATCACTGGAGAGACCTGAAAATAGCTGTGCAGCGACACTCCCCATAAAACCTGACAGAGCTTGAGATGAATGGGATAAACTGGGGCGGCAGGTAGCCTAGTGGTTAGAGCATTGGGCCAGTAACTGAAAGGTTAGATCGAATCCTCGAGCTGGCAAGGTAAAAATCTGTTATTCTGCCCCTAAACAAGGCAGTTAACCCACTGTTCCTAGGCCGGCCATTGTAAATAATATTTTTTTCTTAACTGACTCTCCTAGTTAAATAAAGCTTAAATAAAAAATTAAAAAATTAAACTCTCCAAATACAGGTGTGCCAAGCTTGTAGCGTCATACCGAAGAAGAATCAAGGCTGTAATCGCTGCCAAAGGTGCTTCAACAAAGTACTGAGTAAAGGGTCTGAATAGTTATGTAAATGTTATATTCATGTTGTTTTTTATACATTTGCAAAAATTACTAAAAACCTGTTTTTGCTTTGTCATTATGGGGTATTGTGTGTAGATTGCTGGGAGGGAAAAACTATTTAATCCATTTTAGAATATGGCTTTAACGTACATTTTTGGCAAAAAATGGGGTCAAGGGGTCTGAATACTTTCCGAATGCATTGTAAGTCTACAACCCCTCTGTCATCCAGAAATACACGTGGACTCTCTAAACAAATCACTGAGAATATGTTGAAATGATCAATTAATTCAAACGAGCTAATGTTCTTCTTTTCTTCTCATCTGCACTTATAACGAGTTGCATTCGCTCTAGTGCAATCCATCTGTTAACCTGTTATTTCCCAGAGAGATTTAAACCTAGGAGTCTGCCTAATAAACTAAATGTGATGCATTTTGTATTCTAAACGGCATTATGAAAGAATCACAGACACCACATCCCTCTCCAGCCTGAGAACGTCATCTGCTTTCATCTGGCTCTGAGAAGTGGGTCATTCCTGAAGAGGACACCCCCGGTCCGAAATGGTCATTTTGGCTGCTCAAGCCATGTCACCTAAACAATGGCACTTAGGGGAAAGTTTTTTCTCCCTTCCTTCCTTTCTTCATTCATTCCTTCCTGTCGAGCATTCTGCCTGACTTAGCAAACTCAATGTGTCCCAGCCAATCCCCTCCCCTCCCTCCCCTTCTACTCTTCTCCCCCAAGCAAGGGCCCCCGTCCTGAAAGAGCCTAGCTGACTTGATCAGAACTGAGGAGGGGAGGAAAACAAATGAAAACAAGAAAGCTTACACTCTTATACCCAGGGGGCTCCACGGTGGTGGAATATAACAAGTCAACGAGCAGGTTCCATTCACATGTAGATGGTGGGGGGGGGGGGTACTCATCAGCACCTACAGGGCTCTAAACTATCAACCCCACTCATGACCTCCAGGCTTTACAACAGATTGACGAGTGCAGTGCACTTCCTTTGGCAAAAGTATGGACTTTGGCTAAATGAAAGTTGACTGATTGTCGTTCAATTTGACTCATTAACACATAAGGATTACCCACAGTTGGGATTTTGGCTCCAGATATGCAAAGACAACTTTGATAAGCCTGTAAGCAGGAAACGACCTTTAGCATGAACGCAAATCATTTTCCATAATCAGGAAGCCGATTTATTGCCATTTTACAGGTCTTGACAGCTTTCTTATCTATACGACTTACATAATTACCTTTGGAAGGTAGTCAGAAAGTCCAAAGAATTTTGCCCCATGTGTACCTAACTTTTAAGTCACACTTATACATTTCTCCACACAGTATGTCTTCAAAAAGTTGTAACAGAAAGTCACCTTTTAGCAGCGCAACAATACTTTCTGAGCCCCATGATCACTTGTTCCACATGTTCCAGGGAAAGCTTAGTGCCATGGATAGAGAGTAAAGGAAAGGCCTGTGGTGAGCGAACACTGTTTTGAACCTATAGCCAGAATTCTAAACCTCCCAATCCCAAAGCCCATCCATCCAAACACCACCAGTGTTGATGTGGGGGCTATTTTAGTACAGGCCCGGCTTGGGGCTCGCCCACCAAAGGCCTTTTTAAGTGTGCACCTGCGTAGCATGGCAGAGTGGAGCAGACTGGAGGCTTGATGTGGGCCCAGCTTATAGTATTCCCTCGGGGAGGAAAACATTAGAGAACCCTTTGTTGTCTAGAGCTAAAGCTTCACTACCTACACACCATATATATTGGAGGGAGTAAATACACGACAACACCCCCGAATACCCCCGAGAAAGACCACCGCATAACATCTCTAATATTCCTGTAAAGGCAAATGGAGCGTTTGATTGTGGCAAAACTTGGACTCGGTTATGAGCCCGCGTCGCTGCAACGTCGTAAAGATGAGGCACTTCCAAACAGCTGGTTTCACTTTTTTTCCTCACGTTCTATCCCTCTCTCTCTTTCCTTTTGTTTCTCCAAAGCGTTGCCGTTCGATTCATCCTGAGTGATGGTGTGAGATTCGCAGGCGAGGGTGGCTGCAGTCTCCTTTCAACTTCTCACCCACACATAACCCACCCAGCTATTCCTCAAGAGCACACCAAAACAGATGCAGAGAAAAGGGCCTGTCTGGGAAGGCGTTATGCTCTCTGCCATATTTGAAGCTTGCTAGATTTGAAGCCTGTTAGATTTGAAGCCTATTMGATTTGAAGCCTGAACATAAGAGCCACAGAAGACATACTGTGTTGAACTCAGATATAAAGTTATTGAAGTAAGAATTGTTCCCCTGCTACATAATAGAACAAGAAGAATAAACTAGGAGACCTACTGTAACCTATAACCCTGTTATAACTCTGTCTTAAGATATGACAAAACTCTAAGCTTGAAGACAAACTGACTCTTCCTCAAAAAATGGTTAAAACGATACAACTTGAAATGTAAGATATTTTCCCCAAAATATCCATCTTGACACAAGAATGGAAATCAGGATCAAGGAGTTAGTTATTCAACGTGTCACACGTTTGTTCTACCTGCAATATTCAGCATCTCCAACGGAGATAAACAAAACACACAGGTTTAAAATAATTAGTCCTGGTGGTGGGCTAACAACAGGCTCTATAGAATCCACACACACAGTCTGAGGTGTCAATCATCCGGCAGTGTACTTCGACCAAGTGGAGCCCCGGCTTTGATTGACATGGCTGTTTCAATGAAGGGGATGTGATCTCAACAAATCAAGCTGGAGTGTATTATGGAGGGGACAAAGTTAATAAGAACTTACAGCTGGAAGAAAGGCTGCCCTCCAGCTTCTGTTACCCCTCTAGCATAATGCCACTATTGAACACAATCGAAGATCGAATCGAGCCTCTTGCAGAGTTCGAAATTGAAATGTTAATGCAACTTTTACAGAGAGGAGAAAGATATGGAACTGGACCCTGTTGCACCTAGCCTACACACCAGCCACCGTTTAAACTGTGCTCGATATTGAGGAATTCCAGAAGAAAAAGTTGAAAGAAACCCGGCTTCATCGAAATGTCTCTAGGATGTGATTTTTATTTCCCCTTTTTATACAGTCTGGGCATTTGTTTTTGTTAAGTCACTTCCTTGTCGCCTAGAAGAAAGGCTTTTTCCTTTCTTTTAATTTTTTTTTCCTGTACACTTTAAAGGCACCGAATAGTGAGCGGAGCCCCCCATTTCAAAGCCCTCGAAGAACAAAAGCATAACAAGATGTAAAGAGGGATTCTATGATCTGGCCCTGTAATTCCTAGACACATTTCTAGAACCCTGTGCTTCACTAAAAGCCCCAAATCAACAACAGATAAGCCTTTTCTGTGTGCCTCGCCTTTGATCTGGGGGTCCCCTCAAGCGCATAGAGAAGAGGGGGACTCAATGCTTCCTGTTCGGGGACCCCCCCTGCTCCAGAACCCCTGTAGGCAGTTAGAGGGGCTCCCCACTAAGCATAACAATCTCTAACTTACCAGTAGGTAGATTTGCATAGCAACATTTTGTCTACATTGCATTTTAAGAGATAGCTAGCTAGTTAGCCTAGCAAATGCATATAAGTAGTTTACGTTATATATTAGGTAAGGATTTCTTTTGGGGGGGGGGGGGGGGGAAACAACAACATGAGCTCAGTTCCTCAATGGAAGTAGGAGTGCTGTTATCAGAGTGCTGTTGCTGTCTAATGTCACCTATTCAAATGGCTGGCCTTCATTAACATGGTTAAACAGGGGTTTTGTTATAGGTTATAGTAACATAAGAGAAGGAGACTAGCGAAAAATGACTCATGTCTCCTATGTTAAACTACAAAGTAATCATTTTCTGTCCTTGGAGTTGGTCATTTTAGGGGATTTGAATCTGGATTGGCTATCCCTGGCCTCAGATCAATTTAAGAGCACATATTTTAATCTGACTCAATTGATCTTAGGTGTGTGTGGACTATAACCATCAACAATTGTTAACCCTTCATTGATTGATTCAATTCTCACCCCTATAAATATTTGTCTACTGGAGTATTTGCATATGATCTCAGTGATCATTGTCCCATAGTATGTATTAGACATACGAAACAGCAAAGCACTAATCCTCGTTTAATGAAGAATAGACATTTTTTAAGTTATCTGCGCAAGGGTTTTTACACGGCATGTTCTACTCTGATTTAGCCACTGTCTCCTGTATTCCTGACCCTGAGTTGGCTCTAGAAAATGTATCCTCCATATTTATTCCTCTGGCACATAAACACGCCCCTTTTAAACAATTCAGAGTCAAAGATAGATCGAACCCTTGGTTTTCTTCTGTGTTATCTGAGCTCATTCAGATGAGAAGTCAGGCCTGGGCCAAAGCAAGGAAAACTGACGCTGTCGCGGACTGGCAATCTGTCACGCCCTGACCGTAGATTGCGTTGTATGTTTCTATTTTTTTGTTTGGTCAGGGTGTGATGTGGGTGGGCATTCTATGTTTGTATGTCTAGGTTTTGTATTTCTATGTTTTGGCCTGGTATGGTTCTTAATCAGGGACAGCTGTCTTTCGTTGTCTCTGATTGAGAACCATACTTAGGTAGCCTGTTTTCCCACTGTTAGTTGTGGGTGGTTATTTTCTGTTTAGTGTTGGTTGCACCTTGCAGAACTGTTTCGAGTATTCTTTTTGTTATTTTGTATTCAGTGTTCAGTCAGTTAAGCGAATAAAGATGAACACGCTGCATTTTGGTCTGACGATTCCTCTTCTTCTTCCGATGAATGCCGTGACACAATCTTTCAGACAACTGAGAAACAGATGTACTATCTCGATTAAGAAAGCTAAATCAAGCTACTTTTTAAGCTCTATCTCTGCTGGTGATCCTTCTAAATGTTTGAGAGTAAATGCACTGAAGCGTACAAATTCCTATYCTTCCCTGTCTAAGCAGGTTCTGCCTGACTCTGGCATCATAACTGAGAAGAATGGGATAAATGATGCTTTTAATCATAATTATATCACAGCAGGCTTTTTATTTGAGAGCAATGGTGGTGTAGTTGACTCTGGTCAGTCAATCAACTGCTCTTTCCTCTGCCAGCCTCTAGCTGACACGATGGTGAACCTGTCAACATTTGTTTTCATTTCAACAATTTACTATATGTGATTTGATAGATGCCTTGCTTAAAATGTATGTAAAAACATCCACTGAAGCTGATATGCTTATTCCATTTTTGCTGCAGCTCTCTGCCCCCCGATTGCTGAATCATTAACCCATATTTTTAACCTGACAATTATATCTGGTACTATCCCCAAGGTTAAGGTTTGGAAGGTGTCCCATGTACTCCCCCTTCACAAAGGTGGTGACTGTTGTGACCTAAATAATTGTTGGCCTATTTCTAAACTTTCTTGCCTAGCTAAAACATTAGAATCATTGATTAATTCTCAGCTAGGATCTTTCTTATCTTTGAAATGTATTCCAAATGTACATCAAGCCAGGTTTTAGACCAGGTCATAGGACTATCTCTGCTGCAACCCTAGTTATAGATGTGGCTAACTGTGTGGATAAAAGGCAACATTGTGCTGCCCTCTTCATTGACCTGTCAAAGGCTTTCCATACTTTTCATCACCCAATGCTAATTCAGAGGCTTTCCTCGGTTGGCCTTGACCAGGCTGCATGTAACTGGTTTAAAAATTACTTGACAGATGTTACTTGACAATGTAAATCTACTGATGGTGTTACACCGGCTTTCCTGGATATTACGAAAGGTGTGCCGCCGGGGTCGATTCTGGGTCTTGTACTATTAACAATATTGACGTGTCCGTAAAAAAAGTATAACCTGCAATTCTATGCAAATTATACTGTTGTGTATGCTATTGCCCCCACAGTTGAGCAGGCTCTATTTAAACTACAGTCTGCCTTCATTGTGTTACAGAAAACTTTATTGACCTGAAATTATTACTGAATGCAGGTAAAACTGATTATATGTTGTTTTCTAGAGCACATAAAAATAGGTCTGATTATTTAAGCATACGTACTGTGGATGGTGTCCATATTGGATGGTGTACACATCAACACCCTTATCCCAGAAACCCTAGACCCACTCCAATTTGCATACCGCCCCAACAGATCCACAGACGATGCCATCTCTATTGCACTCCACACTGCCCTTTCACACCTGGACAAAGGGAACAACTATTTGAGAGTGCTATTCATTGACTACAGCTTAGAGTTCAACACCATAGTGCCCTCAAAGCTCATCACTATGCTAAGGACCCTGGGACTAAACACCCCACTCTGCAACTGGATCCTGGACTTCCTGAGGGGCTGCCGCCAGGTGGTAAGGGTATGTAACAACACATCCGCCACGCTGATCCTCAACACGGGGGCCCCTCAGGGGTGCATGCTCAGTCCCCTCCTGTACTCCCTGTTCACTCATGACTGCACGGCCAGGCATGACTCCAACACCATCACTAAGTTTGCCGATGACACAACAGTGGTAGGCCTGATCCCCGACAACGACGAGACAGCCTATAGGGAGGAGGTCAGAGACCTGGCTGTGTGGTGCCAGGACAACAACCTCTCCCTCAACGTAACCAAGACAAAGGAGATGATTGTGGACTATAGGAAAAGGAGGACCGAGCAAGCCCCCATTCTCATTGAGGGGGCTGTAGTGGAGGAGGTTGAGAGCTTCTAGTTCCTTGGTGTCCACATCACCATTAAACTATCATGGTCCAAACACACCAAGACAGTCGTGAAGAGGGCACAACAAAACCTATTCCCCCTCAGGAGACTGACAAGATTTGGCATGGGTCCTCAGATCCTCAAAAGGTTCTACAGCTGCACAATTGAGAGCATCCTGATGGGTTGCATCACTGCCTGGTATGGCAACTGTTCGGCCTCTGACCGCAAGGTACTACAGAAGGTAGTGCGTACGACCCTGTACATCACTGGGGCCAAGCTTCCTGCCATCCAGGACCTCTATACCAGGCGGTGTCAGAGGAAGACTCCAGCCACCCTAGTTATAGACTGTTCTCTCTGCTACCGCATGGAAAGCCTTACCAGAGCGCCAAATCTAGGTCCAAGAGGCGTCTAAACATCTTCTACCCCCAAGCCATAAGACTCCTGAACATCTAATCAAATGGCTACCCAGACTATTTGCATTGCCCCCCCCCCCCCCTTTACACTGCTGTTACTCTCTGTTATTATCTATGGATAGTCACACTAATAACTCTACCTACATGTACATATTACCTCAATTACCTCGACTAACCAGTGCTCCCACACATTGACTCTGTACCGGTACCCTCTGTATATAGCCTCGCTATTGTTATTTTACTGCTGCTCTTTAATTATTTGTTACTTTTATTTCTTATTTTTGGGGGGTATTTTTCTTAACTGCATTGTTGGTTAAGGGCTTGTAAGTAAGCATTTCACTGTAAGGTTGATGTTGTATTCGGCGCATGTGACTAATAAAAATTTATTTGATTTGATTTTATATTGATTGTGTCCCTGCTTACAAATAACTGGGCATCTGCGTAGATGAAAAGCTGTCTTTTAAAAAGCATATTGATGAGTTAGTTGAGAAATAGGTCCTGCCTCTCGCTTAACAGTAGAAAGAAGATTGTTCAGTCGACGTTCATATCGGTACTAAACTATGGTGACATTATCTATATTTTTTATTTATTTTATTTCACCTTTATTTAACCAGGTAGGCAAGTTGAGAACAAGTTCTCATTTACAATTGCGACCTGGCCAAGATAAAGCAAAGCAGTTCGACACATACAACAACAAAGAGTTACACATGGAGTAAAACAAACATACAGTCAATAATACAGTACAAAAATAAGTCTATAAACAATGTGAGCAAATGAGGTGAGATAAGGGAGGTAAAGGCAAAAAAGGCCATGGTGGCGAGATAAATACAATATAGCAAGTAAAAAATTGGAATGGTAAATTTGCAGTGGAAGAATGTGCAAAGTAGAAATAGAAATAATGGGGTGCAAAGGAGCAAAATAAATACATAAATACAGTAGGGGAAGAGGTAGTTGTTTGGGCTAAATTATAGATGGGCTATGTACAGGTGCAGTAATCTGTGAGCTGCTCTGACAGCTGCTGCTTAAAGCTAGTGAGGGAGATAAGTGTTTCCAGTTTCAGAGATTTTTGTAGTTCGTTCCAGTCAGTGGCAGCAGAGAACTGGAAGGAGAGGCGGCTAAAGGAGGAATTGGCTTTGGGGGTGACCAGAGAAATATACCTGCTGGAGCGCGTGCTACAGGTGGGTGCTGCTATGGTGACCAGCGAGCTGAGATAAGGGGGGACTTTACCTAGCAGGGTCTTGTAGATGACCTAGAGCCAGTGGGTTTGGCGACGAGTATGAAGCGAGTGCCAGCCAACGAGAGTGTACAGGTCGCAGTGGTGGGTAGTATATGGGGCTTTGGTGACAAAACGGATGGCACTGTGATAGACTGCATCCAATTTATTGAGTAGGGAATTGAAAGCCTTGGCCAGGTCAATGAATACGGCTGCACAGTATTGTTTCTTATCGATGGCGGTTAAGATATAGTTTAGGACCTTGAGCATGGCTGAGGTGCACCCATGACCAGCTCTGAAACCAGATTGCATAGCGGAAAAGGTGCGGTGGGATTCGAAATGGTCGGTAATCTGTTTGTTGACTTGGCTTTCGAAGACCTTAGAAAGGCAGGGTAGGATAGATATAGGTCTGTAGCAGTTTGGGTCTAGAGTGTCTCGCCCTTTGAAGAGGGGGATGACCGCAGCTGCTTTCCAATCTTTGGGAATCTCAGACGATACGAAAGAGAGGTTGAACAGGCTAGTAATAGGGGTTGCAACAATTTCTGCAGATAATTTTAGAAAGAGGGTTCAGATTGTCTAGCCCGGCTGATTTGTAGGGGTTCAGATTTTTCAGAACATCAGCTGACTGGATTTGGGAGAAGGAGAAATGGGGAAGGCTTGGGCGAGTTGTTGTGGGGGGTGCATTGCTGTTGACCGGGGTAGGGGTAGCCAGGTGGAAAGCATGGCCAGCCGTAGAAAAATGCTTATTGAAATTCTCAATTATAGTGGATTTATCGGTGGTGACAGAGTTTCCTATCCTCAGTGCAGTGGGCAGCTGGGAGGAGGTGCTCTTATTCTCCATGGACTTTACAGTGGCCCAGAACTTTTTTGAGTTTGTGTTGCAGGAAGCAAATTTCTGTTTGAAAAAGCTAGTCTTGGCTTTTCTAACTGTCTGTGTATATTGGTTTCTAACTTCCCTGAAAAGTTGCATATTACGGGGGCTGTTCGATGCTAATGCAGAACGCCACAGGATGTTTTTGTGTTGGTTAAGGGCAGTCAGGTCTGGAGAGAACCCAGGGCTATATCTGTTCCTGGTTCTCAATTTCTTGAATGGGGCATGCTTATTTAAGATGGTGAGGAAGGCAATAAAATAAAAAAAAACAGGCATTCTCTACTGACGGAATGAGGTCAATATCCTTCCAGGATACCCGGGCCAGGTCGATTAGAAAGGCCTGCTCGCTGAAGTGTTTCAGGGAGCGTTTGACAGTGATGAGTGGAGGTCGTTTGACTGCTGGCCCATTACGGATGCAGGCAATGAGGCAGTGATCGCTGGGGTCTTGGTTGAAAACAGCAGAGGTGTATTTAGAGGGCAAGTTGGTTAGGATGATATCTATGAGGGTGCCCGTGTTTACGGCTTTGGGGTGGTACCTGGTAGGTTCATTGATAATTTGTGTGAGATTGAGGGCATCAAGCTTAGATTGTAGGATGGCTGGGGATTCAGGATTCAGACACGGCTAGGACATCCGTGTCAGCTAGGCGGGCCATGGGTAGCAAGCTGGCAGAAGATGGAGGTCTGTTTTTAGCCACCTTGTGCGTTTCCGTCTGAAGATTAGTGGGGTTCCGTGTGGTAGAGGGGACCAATCCARTTGGCAAAATATATGCACACCGCTGCCACTTCATTTAAAGCCGTTAGATGCAGTTTATCATAGCGCACTGCACTTTATTACGGGTAACAGTTTAAGTACTCATCACCGCATTCTCTACCAGAAAGTTGGTTGGACCTCTTTGATGTCACATACAATAGGCTGATACATTGCTATGTTTTCATTTATAAAGCCCTTTTACAAAAAATCACACTTTACCTAACATGATTACAAAACTTAAAGACGTAGGAGTTACCACACCTGGTCTCAGGGATGGCTAACTCTGGCAATTCCTTTGGTATCTACTGAGTTACAGTATGAAAATCAGGTTTTAGTTTTCTGGCACCTTATTTGTGGAACAATGTTCAAAATGTTCTTACATGTTATGTTCTGGTGCCTCTAGAGCAATTGAGAAAGCTGATTAAGGACCTTATTACTGATGTTTTTTTACGACCATGATTTTCTTTCTACTGCAGTTTGTATTTATATTTGGATGTGTGTATTTTCTGTAATTTATGTAATTCAGGGCTCATCTGTAAAAGAGACCGTATGAGGCCCTGGTGAAATAAGGGTTAATTAAAAAAATATGCTTTCTAACTGCCAAATACTATGTTTTGTGTCCAACTGACAGAACGAGAATACACAACATTCCTCCAATCCTATTTTGTAACTTTTTGTCAGCTGTTGTTTTTCTTGCAATGCTACGCTGTGGTTTGGTACACATTTAGTTGCAGATTCTTGGGTTTCATATGGTGGTTATCCATAATATTAGGTATCTTTGTCGTTGGAGAAACTATTGCTTTGATCTGGTTTAGAAGGAACCTAATAAAACGAATTGGTCATTTTGAACAATCAAGTGACTAACTGTTTAAACCTCTATCTTGATCCTCTAAAGAAATGCTTTGGTATTTGGAATTCCACTTTTGACAGAGCAGTGAAATGGAATCCCTGTGATCAATGCTGAAGTTTTTGGAAATGTGAATTCTTAACAAGGCGCAAATGAAGATCAATTAAAGTAGGTAACCAAATAGGGACCCATCAAAGGCCAAATATCTGAGCAGCCATCACTGAACTGTTGCTCACCTGTTGAACACTCACAGTTGACTCAAGGGTCCACTAATAGTAGAGATTAAAAGGGAACCTTTGAGGCCCCTATTGAGGGTCATCAAGAAGGAGGAAAGGAAGGGAGGAAGGGCAAACCATCTCCCTCCCGCCACAATAATAAAAAAAAAAAGGACATGACCCCCACCCGATCCCCCCAGCCGAGAGCCGGACAGACTAAAGCCCCCCATTGTTGTCCCTTACACAGGATCACCAAGCCTGCCAGTGAAAAGTGGGAGGAGAGGTGGGGGGGGGAGCTGCCAGCTCAAACACAATCGTGTGATAGGACTTGGCCCTATCTAATCAAGGGCAGGAGGTCACTTCCGAACAACTGGGCAATAAAAGATTATTTCCAGTCGCATAACAGAGGAGCCATTGGGGAGGGAGTAGGCGAGGGAGAGGAAAGGAGGAGGGAGGGAGGAAAGGAGGGAAGGGGGAAGGCAAGGAGAGAGAGAGAGAGAGAGAGAGGGGGAGGGGCACAGACTGTCTGTGAGGAGAGGAAGTGAATTGAAAAAAGTCAGCAGACGGGAACCATCTGGCTGGATGCATAGTCTAATCTTTAAAAAAATTAGGGTGAAAAGAGAAGGGGGGAGCAACCCCCCACCAAACACAAACACACACACACACACACTCCGAAAGGGGCCATTGCCTCCAAAGAATGATTTAAGCTCTTTTATTTTTGGAAGTTTTGGAAGGCATTTTTATCCTTGGTTGAGATATCAAGGAAAAAAGGAAAGGAGAAGGGGGGGGGGTTGTACATAGCTCTGGGGGTGTTAAGAAAGGAGCAAGGACATGATCTTATCAATGTGGGCCCATCCGGCCAGAAGGAAGAGCAGTATACATAGCTAATGTACTGTGGCTCATGAAGTACACAGTACTGTAACTCTGTAGCCTACACAGTTTGAGAAAATAGGTGGATATTTTGTTGGTGTATTTATCAGAACATTTAGCCATCCAACTGTTGCTTTAAAATATCTAGATGTAATTCTCTTTTCTACGCCTTCCCAGACCCAAATGAGCATTTCTTGACAGAATTATCAAACCGTCTTCACTTCTAGTTACATTTGTTAGATTAACGCATCGGCCACTTGGATTTGATTGAATTTGGCGTTAGTAGGAAACATACTTATCGTTGGTTAGAAGGTATTAGCCGTGACTTTGTGATCAGTCTGGGAGGAAGTGGCCTTCTGCATGCTGATGAATCAATCCCGGTGATGAAATAAAAGCTATTGATCTAGCGCAAAGCTCATCTCTCAAACGTTCCTGGCCATTAATTACAATAGGATCCCTCTGAATGATTGCCAAGGCTCGGTTATTGACCCTCTCACTCAACCCCCGCCTTCTCCTCCGTATACCCTACTGGCCTTTGTCCATAAAATGGCAGACAAAGACAGACAGGAAGAGGGGCTTGGGAATAATGTGTGGTATCAGATGGCAGTAACGCTGCATAGACACACAGCAGTTGGGAACAATGTGTGAAGGGTTTACACCCTGGCCCTGTGTGTGAAACCAAGGAGAAAATGCAAAGAGGCTTGGTTCCAATGGAACACCTCTGCCAAAGTAGTCCCAGCACCTGATAAAACATTGTTTATTACTAATATGTGAATTATAAAAAGGTCACTAAAGTAAATGTGTTTTCCTTGTAACCAACCAGCCTCAGAATAGAAACCAGACACATCCGCCACAACACAACAMCTCCGCCACACTGACCATCAACACGGGGGCCCCTCAGGGGTGTGTGCTCAGTCCCCTCCTGTACTCCCTGTTCATCCACAACTGCATGGCTGCACATGACTCCAACACCTTCATCAAGTTTGTTGACGACACAACGGTGGTAAGACTGATCACCGACGACGAGGTAGCGTATTGGGAGAAGGCCAGAGATCTGGGAGTGTGGTGTCGGGACAACAGCATCTCCCTCAACATAAGCAAAACAAAGAGGCTGATCATGGACTACAGGAAACGGAGCAGGCCCCCATCCACATTGATGGGGCTGTAGTTGAGCGGGTCGAGAGCTTCAAGGTCCTAGGTGTCCACATCACTAAGGAATTAACATAGTCCACACACACCCACACAGTTGTGAAGAGGGCACATCAGCGCCCCTTCCCCCTCAGGAGGCTGAATAGATTTGGCATGGGCACTCAGATCCTCAAAAAGTTCTACAGCTGCACCATTGAGAGCATCTTGACTGGCTGCATCACCGCTTGGTACGGCTAATGCAAGGTACCTGACCGCAAGGCATTACAGAGGGTAATGAGTATGGCCCAGTACATCACTGGGGCTGAACTCCCTGCCATTCAGGACCTCTACACAAAGAATGGTCAAAGTCTCCAGCCACCCAAGCCATAGTCTGTTATCTCTGCTACTGCACATCAAGCGGTATTAGTGCACCAAGTCTGGAACCAACAGGACCCTGAACAGCTACTACCCCCCTAAGACTGCTAAGAAAATACTTCTAAATAGCTAATCAAATGGCTACCCAGACTACCTGCATTTACCCTTTTTGGCACAATCTCTCTTGCCCTGACTCTATGCACACTCACACATACTTACACTGACATCCCAACACACACTACATACGCACACGTGCATACTGACGCCCCACACACTCACCACATATGCTGCTGCAACTGTCTATCCTGTTGCCTAGTCACGTTAACCCTACCTGTACGTACGTAGCTACCTCAATTACCTCGCACCCCTGCACATCGACTCGGTACTGGTACTCCCTGCATATAGCCTTGTTACTTTYACTCGTTATTGTTATTCAGTGTATTTACTGCTTGTGTCACTATTTTCTCTTAACTCTGCATTGTTGGAAAATGACCCATAAGTAAGCATTTCACTGTTAGTCTACACCTGTTGTTTACAAAGCATGTGACAAATAAATGTTGATTTGATTGTAGCAGGTGTTCTGTGTTATCTGTTATCTTGAACTTTTACTCCATCCAGATGAATGAAGATTAATCTGATTTCATCAGATTTCATTAGATTTCCAATGCTATGGGAAAAAATATTTCCAAAAACATTGAACCAGAAACTTGTCTACATTCCCTCCATCTCTCAGAAACGGTTTCACCCAACAAAGTCCATGAACGCTAATTTCCATTTAGATGTTATTAAGAAAATGATGGAAAGGCACTGTGGTTAGGCTCACTGAAAGCTGAGCTTTGCCTTTGGTGACGAATGCTCCGGGAAGTGTTTATAGAAAAGCTTCAGTGTCAGCAGCAGTGCCMTGGCTAAGGACAGCCCCGGCCGGCAGCAGAGTTTGTGGGTTCCACCGTGGTGACTCACAGGGYAGTCATGCATGTTTGCACTCTCAAGGCCCCAATGCTGTCAGAGGGCCCCGGGAGAAGGGCCGCCAAGCTTGACACACTCAAAAATAGCACCCCGTGGGCGTGTGGTGCTGCTAAATTTACTCTGCATCAAGTGCGAGGGTGCCAGTTCGCTTTGTGGCGACTTGTGCCATGGAATGACTTCACTGACTCAGATTGACTTTCACCCCAGTGTGGGACTTGACACGAGAATGATGAATAATATGGAAGCTTGTAGGGGCGATGATGACAAATAATCTCTTAGAGTGGGATCCTTGAAATAGAAAACAAATATTAAGACCCTTAAATTATTTTGGTATTTATATTTTAGTCACTCTTATCCAGAGCAATTTATAGGAGCAATTAAGGTGAAGTACATTGCTCAAGGGCACATCGACAGATTTTTCACCTAGTCAGGTCRAGGATTAGAACCAGCGACCTTTCGGTTACTGGCCGAACACTCTTAACCGCTAGGCATTTCATCTGATTGAAAAAAAGGAAGGTTTTTAAAGGTCTCTTGTTAAAATCTGAGAACTGGAAATGCGGAGCGAAGAGGTTTCCTTATTTGGATCAGGCTGGAAAATATAAAGTAAACATTAGCTTCATGTTGGCCGCCTCCTGAATTCAGTTTTAGCTCTGTCCTCGATGTCAGGGATCTAAAGTGAAACCCGAAGAAAAAAACATTTGCAAATGTCCAGGAGCCATGAGAAAATGGGGCTCAAATTCAAGCTCTAAAAGGTAACAGAAATTGACAAATCACTAACTCACTCTTAATTCAATGTAACAAAAATGAACATTCCAGCCCCAAAATGTGAAAAAGCACATTAAATAAAAGGAGACATCTGGAAGGGTTGTTCTGCTCATGCAAACTGTTGAACCATAGTGACAGGGAATCCTACAGGTTGTGTCCAGCAAGAGCCTAGTCAGCTAAATCATAATGCCACTTGGTTTTCGACAAAAATACCCCCCTTCTCAATGTTTACCACACTACCTAGTTATATTACACATATTACCTCCCTGAATAACTGTGCTTGTTTTACTCGAGGTCAAGAGTTTCCTGCTCCAGCTAAACCGAAACATAGTATTTCAGACTAACTGCCCACTCAAAGTTAAACCCTATTATTTCACTGCATTTCCTGTTGCCGGTCTGCCATTTCAGGCCCACCAACTTTAGAAGTGATGTACTTACCCCCTGGGGGTCAGAAAACTTCCAGAGTGATAAATTCAATGACAAGAGGCAGCCAAATGGGGTCTGTATCTGCCCCATCTTTGCCTTTAGTGCAGGAACATGCCATAAAAGCTCAGCATTGATAGCTGGTTTATTATCTTTGAACAGGTGGCCTTGGGTAGTCATAATGGTGGCTCTCATTTCTCAGACACACACAGTGGCCTCAATATGGAGACCATTTAGGAGTTGGGAACATCCCGATCTAGCAACTTTTTAAACAAAGGAAKGAAGCTATTACTAAGTTTGGTGGTGTCCTCTTGGCTGGAATGAAGTTTCTTAAAAGAAAACACCACTCAAACTCTTTTGGTATTTGTTACATTAGTCCACTATTGATACAGTCCCAAAATGTTTTGCATGTCAACAATCAAGTTGATATTGAACATTAAAATACAGAAAGTATGATGCGTTTTGCACTTACTATATTTTGAAAGTTCTAKATCTTGAAAACTTGATTGCTGACATACATACCTATGACTCACTAAGTATTTTTTTTTTTATAGCAGAATTCCAAATGAGTAAATATCAACTTGCTGTTGACCAAAGTATTCCAAGTTTTGCAAAGAAAAGCACCACTTGCTTGAAATAAATCAACCAAAGTCTGTTCTCAGTTTCAGAATTGTACTCTATGGTGTATGCAAGAACCAGACCCATTCATTGCTTATGAAACATCTCAATACCTTGAAAGCATTCAAACCAGCGCAAATCACTCAAGGGTCAATGTAATGAGGATAATCAAGACAACATTTTTTTTTCATTATTAATATATTTTCTGCATTAAAGTTAACATAGCTTTTTCTTTTGTGCCACCCTTTAATTTTTCAGTAAGTATTGATATTTTGTTATATTCAGACATGAGTACATTTAAGACTGTCTTTTGCAATAAATATCATAAAATAGAGCTTCACATAATAAATATTTTTACACACAAAAAAAAAAATGTTTTAACAGACATTTTCTTTCAAAAAAATAGCCAGAATTTACTCTTATGGATTTGAGCAATACAGTTTACAAAATGAAAACAAAAAAAGGGAAGAATGCCACAGAATGTGTGAATGATGAGTGGGGGGGGGGGGAGAGAAACATATCCAACAGAATACTATGAGATGGATGTGCTTTCCATAATGCAACTCGAGCACAGAAACCCAGATAAYCATGGTCTTAGTGTGGTAGCAACTGGGGATTCAAACCATCCTCGTTTGCTATGAACACGTGGTAACAGCTACATATTGCCTGGCTAGATAGTCCTTCACAGATTTGGTAAGAGGCTGCTCTCACTTGAAGCTTAAAGCACCAGGGAAACTGCCTAGCTAACAGAATATTCTTAATGAGTAGCTGAAGAGAGACAGAAACAGTTCAGACAAAACACTGGTCTGTAAAAACATGGTCCTGTCAGAAAAAAAGGAAGGAAATATAAAAATAATTGAGTGGTTTTCATATTCCGTGCTTTACTCCTAGCAGGATTCCCCGTTGGAGAAAGGGAGGCGGATGGGAGGTGCTTCAAATGTTWGATTAACATCAATAGTGAATATTATTATCATCGTCAGAACCGCACGGGGATCGACTGCCCCTCTTCCTACACACACACACGGGATCAGGAAGGCTTTTCCAGGGTCTGTGGGGACCAGCTCTCCATTTTGCAATAGACAGTGTTGGAGTTCTTGCAGCGGCAGCCGGGTCTGTTGACTTGGTCGTAGCAGCCCTGGCACGCCTTCAGGCACCCCTTGACGGGCGGGTAGCACAGCAAACAGGGGAACAGTACCGACAGTAATCCCATGCAGAGGAAGCGTGAGCAGCAGTGGGAGCGCGACAGCGAGCAGGGGTGGTCGGCGCACGAGTCTCCCTCGTCGTCRTTGGAACAGTGGTAGAAGACGCCCTTGACCAAGCACATGCACGTGCCATGCTCCAGGGCGCTCTCCGCCGAGCACAGGCACTGGCCGTTGCAGGCCAGGCACGAGGGCAGGGTCCTTGGGGTTGTGCAGTCCCCGCACTTGCACTTCCCGCAGCGCTCGCAGATGAACTGGTGGCCAGACGCCACGTCCCCTTTCCCTGAGGGCTTGAGCGGTGCCTCCAGTGGCGGCGGCGGGTGAGAGCCATGCTGGGGGGCTAGCAGYGCCTTGGGCTGAGCCCGAACAGGCTGAGTCCTCTCGGCTCTGTGGTGGTGCTGGTGGAGGGCCACCATCCCCGGTCTAGAAGGAGGCGAGCGGGCCAGGAGTCCCTGCTCAGAGGATGCACTGCTGTTGCTCCCGGAGCTGGCCGCGCTGCCCGTACTGGTGGAGCGATTAAGGCCCGGGGCCCTGGAGCTACACTGCTGGCCTCCGGCTACTACCACCACCTCACCGTGGTGGCCATGCCCTACCGGCCGGTGCTCATAGTTGTTGTTCACATTGACGAGGATCACCTCGTGAGTCCTCTCCTGCTGCTTGTCGGGCCTGGGCGCCATGCGGGGCGCAGGGGGCCTCCGGACCACCGACGGCCCCTCTGTGTACTCGTTGCTGGAGCGAATGGCCTTGATTTGGTCCAGGGAGAGGATGGCGGCATGATGGAGCTCCCGCTCGTAATCTGACCTCTGCCGGCCCTCCAGGGAAGGCTGCTGGATCACCACTAATGAACCGCCAGGGCCATGTTGACTTTGGAGCGCCATCTGGGGTGATCACCACTTCCGACATTCACCGTGGACTTGGCATGCATCAGAAAACCTGCAAGGGAGACACAGAGAAGGGCCATCAGTAAAGACAAGGATGCAGTTTGTAAATGTGAACTAGGATGGTGGAGGTTTTGAATACTGTTCCCATAGCATTTTAGATTCGACACATGATGGGAAAGGCTAAAGAGCTGACAAAGTAGAACCATCAACAGATCCCTGGATGGTCTCTATATAGTTCAAATAGTTTTCAGCAATGATCATCTGTTATAATACAGGTTAAGAGCAGTCTATTGAGGCGATTATTATAGTATGCTATTTTGTGGTTTAGGCTGTTTAGTGCTTTTAAAAATAGATATAATTGTTTAACACTTCAGCAGGCCTACCTTCAACAATGTTAAGAACATGTTCACTTAGCCCAACTATTTTATTTGATCAACATCCCCTTTACAATGGAACATTTTAATGCTCTTGGCGAAGCAAGCCGTGGAAAAGTATACTATTAACTTGTTTTGTAGCTTCCTCAATAAGCACACATCCAAATTTCAGTACAAATACTTCCCGGTCTAATTTACATATGTATGACTAGTTAACATTATAAAGCGCCACGGCGACGGAACGAGGCCACGATCCAAGAGGACAAAATGAGCTGCCTCACTTATTATTCTATTACTAAACGGAAGACGGTTTGAAGGAAATGTGAAGACAATAGGGTAAAAAAAAGACTGGGGTCGCGACAAAATGCCACAACAGTGTCGACTTTATGTCCATGTAATTTCAAGCAAATGTTTAAGTTATTGTGCTTCTCAAGAACGTCAAAAGCACATTTTACAATCGAATTAAACATAATACCGTTACTCGTGGGTATATTGGATACTAACATCTTCTGGAATTAGCCGAGGTATTAGGCCTAGCTATAAACGCGTATCCGTCGAAACCGGAGTGCAAATGGGACTGATCAGTAAACACATATTGGCAAGGTGTAATCAGCATGACGCAAGCAAGTTAAAAAAACTATACAATTTACAGACAAGAATTCTCTACGTGAAGACAGCTTGCKTATGATCAGGGCTCTAATTTATTGACACTTCTTCATGAAAATCCACAGTAGCTCGCACGGAACACTAACTAGTTTGAGCTATTATTTGGATGGTAGCATAATTATTATACATTTTTTAAATGGGACATAAATACGCMATTTTTAGCCATATCATACCTCAAACATGTCTATGCCATCGGGTTTAGTTGACCAAGCAACCGCCCATGTGATAGAGATGAATCGAAATAAGGGGGGAAACCTTATGAATGAAAACTAGGCTATCGTGGGGGAGGGGTGCTTGCGCGTGAGATCCTCTACTCTGACAACCCTACTATGACCGTTTTGATTCCTTTCGAAAGTCGAATGACCTGTGTTAAATAGACACACCGAGTAGAGGACACACGCGTGTGAAGAATGTTAAGCCAACTCTACAGATTCGAGCACCAGATGAGTGTTCCCAAGGACACCCATCGACACAAGCCTATTCCATGCAACTACAGTGACAACAATGTTCCCAAAGCCGGAGTTMTGAACACTATGCGCATAGCCTACTTGCATCAGGTTTGACTTATCCAGTCTACATTTAAGCAACAAAGAATCGATGACCAAACCCGACATTTCAAATGTGTTTCACGCATTGAGGGGGAGATACGCACCCATCTGCAACCATCCATAACGTCGATTCCATCAACCAATATACAAAAACTCCATCCAAGTAAATTGTCCAAGCGTATTTTAATTAGCTCTTAACATTCGTAACGATTGCGTTAAATCCAGATACGATGTTGTAGCTTATCTTCTTTCGTTATTCCTTCTTAAACTCTGGTGCATTACACACTGTGTTCCAGAAATTGTAAATCCACGCTTCTTGATGCACCCAATAAAGGTTGCGCACTTGAAGCCGATCTAGTCAGACAACCCAGTTTAGTCCTAGAGCGGAGTAACAATTGCAGGAAGAATCTTCTTTAGGACTCTGAAAAATCACACTTTAATTAATTTACAATATGAAAACAAATAATTATATATCCAATGCCTTCCGTCTTCGAATTCTAATGAGTAAATTGTAGTAAAATACGGTTTTTGTTAGGCGGAATGCTCAAAAGCAAGCGCTAATCGAGGACGTGCTCTCTTCAACACTGCATGCCTGTCTAACTCTGAATGAATGAGAACGTAGAGCTCAGTGTTTGCTCGACAAGCCAACTCCCATTGGCCATTCACTCCACTGAAAAAGGATACATCGCATCCGCTCTTAATTCATTGGGCAGATGTGGAAGGCCGGGCGATAGAGATGTGTGCAGCAGTTAAGGTGGAGCTGTTTGAAATAGCAGAGAAAGCAAATGTTGTTCTTGTGCTTACAAACTGTGGAACAGTGACAACAGAAGTATCAATTTTATAACGTTGTTTTATTTTATTCCACCGCATTCCACAACGTCTCACCATTCTAATTACGCATAGCATAGTTAGAAATCAAACTCAAGACAGAAAATCATTTTAGAATGTATTTTTTATTTTTCCTTTATTTAACTAGGCAAGTCAGTTAAGAACAAATTATTATTTATTGACGACCTACTGGAATACTGTTGGCCTAAGACCTAAATCTAAAATACAATAATAAAATGTGATATATAGAAAATGAAATGACAACCCCTTCATTACTCCGTGTATTATAACTCCAGTGAAACAGTGGGCCTAAACATAACTTCGGAGCCACCTTAAGAAAAAGGCACCCCGCAAGCGAGGGGAAAGATTCCCCCACCCGCCGCATCCCCCCCTCTGTTCTTGACTGTCTGGTTTGATTGGTGTCGCGGATGCGCTACATCCGGATCCATGAGAAAAGGAAGTTCAATACAAAGTCAATTTATCCTCTTCAAATGGAAAAATCAATAGATGAATGACCTCATTACCATCTCGGGTCAGAAAATTCCACAATACTTCTACATTAACGGACTGATAAATGCATCTGTAGGCCTATGTCTCTGATGTTTGGGCTGGATAGGCTATATAAAAAAGTMGTTTGGAGCTTCATGCTTGATGATAAAGCAACTCCTGCTGGATTCGCAAACGACAGATGGGAACCTCTTCATTGTGGTCGGAAGTGCGGAAAGCGGTTGGAAATTTTAGGATTACAGTAATTAACAGATTTTCCATGGATGCAATGATTAATATACCATCCGTACTTCCTTTTCTCCCCCTGGATATATTCAATACGCAAATGCAAACCAAATGTAAAGCACGTTATTAAAGTTGAATGCAARAGTTTCCTTCAAATTTTCCACCCAATGCAATAATCAAAGGGGCAGATCGAAATGTAATGGGGGGAGGGCTGGGGAGGGTCGTGTGTTAATAGAACATTAACGAATTACCCACCTGTCTGTTGTCTATATCTGTATAGCAGATGCAGTAGGCATCTGACATACAGTTGAAGTCGGAAGTTTACATACACCTTAGCCAAATACATTTAAACTCAGTTTTTCAAAATTCCTGACATTTAATCCTAGTAAAAAGCCACTGTTTTAGGTCAGTTAGGATCACCACTTCATTTTAAAAATGTGAAATGTCAGAATAATAGTAGAGAGAATTATTTATTTCAGCTTTAATTTCTTTCATCACATTCCCAGTGGGTCAGAAGTTTACATACACTCAATTAGTATTTGGTAGCATTGCCTTTAAATTGTTTAATTTGGGTCAAACATTTTGGGTAGCCTTCCACAAGCTTCCCACAATAAGTTGGGTGAATTTTGGCCCATTCCTCCTGACAGAGCTGGTGTAACTGAGTCAGGTTTTTAGCCTTGCTCGCACACAACTTTTTCAGTTCTGCCCACAAATATTCTATGGGATTGAGGTCAGGGCTTTGTGATGGCCACTCCAATACATTGACTTTGTTGTCCTTAAGCCATTTTGCCACAACTTTGGAAGTGTGCTTGGGGTCATTGTCCATTTGGAGACCATTTACACCAAGCTTTAACTTCCTGACTGATGTCTTGAGATGTTGCGTCAATATATCCAATATACAATCAATATATCATTTTCTCCTCATGGTGCCATCTATTTTGTGAAGTGCACCAGCCCCTCTTGCAGCAAAGCACCCCCACAAACATGATGCTGCCACCCCCGTGCTTCACGGTTAGGATGGTGTTCTTCGGCTTGCAAGCCTCCCCCTTTTCCTCCAAACTAACTATGGTCATTATGGCCAAACAGTTCTATTTTTGTTTCATCAGACCAGAGGACATTTCTGCAAAAAGTACAATCTTTGTCCCCACTGTCAGTTGCCAACCGTAGTCTGGCTTTTTTATGGCAGTTTTGGAGCTGTGGCTTCTTCCTTGCTGAGCGGCCTTTCAGGTTATGTCGATATATGGACTCGTTTTACTGTGGAATAAGATACTTTTGTACCTGTTTCCTCCAGCATCTCTCACAAGGTCATTTGCTGTTGTTCTGGGATTGATTTGCACTTTTCGCACCAAAGAGTTAATCTCTAGGAGACAGAACGCGTCTCCTTCCTGAGCGGTATGACGGCTGTGTGGTCCCATGGTGTTTATACTTGCGTACTATTGTTTGTACAGATGAATGTAGTACCTTCAGGCATTTGGAAATTTCTCCCAAGGATGAACAGACTTTGGAGGTCTACAATTTTTTTCCCGAGGTCTTGGCTGATCTTTGGTATTTCCCATGATGTCAAGCAAAGAGGCCCTGAGTTTGAAGGTAGGCCTTGAAATACATCCACAGGTACACCTCCAATTGACCCAAATGATGTCAATTAGCCTATCAGAAGCTTCAAAGCCATGGCATAATTTTCTGGAATTTTCCAAGCTGTATAAAGGCACAGTCAATTTAGTGTATGTAAACTTCTGACCCACTGGAATTGTGATACAGTGAATTATAAGTGAAATATCTGTCTCTAAAACAATTTTTGGAAAAAGTACTTGTGTCATGCACAAAGTAGATGTACTAACCGACTTGCCAAAACTATAGTTTGTTAACAAGAAATTGTGATGTGGTTTGAAAACGAGTTTTAATGACTCCAACCTAAGTGTATGTAAATGCATGTCGTGTTGTAGCATACCACCACATATCTCTATCTCTCTGGGTTAGGCCTAAGCTTCTCTTCCTTTAATATAACAAAATATTATTTAAAATAAAGGACACCTAAGCCTATAGGCCTTTGCATGCAATGCCGTGATACATTTATGTGGTCAAATCTCTGCAGCTGATTCTCCCTAGTGTCATTGCTGCAGCCGGCCTCTAAGATCGTGTAAAGTAATGAAATACAGCAGGGAGAGTGAGCTCATCTGTGGTGGTCGGCGAACCCTCAACCTTCTGGCCCGTAGCCCTGCGTGGCATCAACTGTGAAGCAAAAGCATGCTGAAGTGGCAAAGTCCATATCCACRTTTATAAACACAGGATTGCTACATTTGTTATTTGCGGTCGTTAACATTATTGAGTTAATTCTATGAGGTGTGAGGGTGTTCAATTTATTTTACAGTACAAGGGGAGGGTCATGTGAAAATATTTGTAACTTTGTGGAGAGGGGGGGGAAGGGGCATGTTTTTTATGACACCTTGATTTATACCCCCCCCCCAGTAAATTCCAATCTTTCCCTAAGTGTTGAGTTTTATATTTTCATAACTTTTGCTTTGGCACAAGGAAGAGCCTTTGAAAAATGTATAAATGTTGGTTATTTTTCAGCATTGTAATCTTTCTGTGTGTGTACCCATGCCTAATATATTCAATTTGTCTTATGAGGATAACATTWAAAAAAGCATTAACAAGCATATAGAGAAACAAWTCCTTTATTACATTGTAGCCTAATATTGCATTTCAGGGAGCACAGGTTTGTAAATAACAATTTTGGTTATTTTTGGTGACCAAGAATAAATGAGCACATTACAAAGTAGCATAATGGTTAAATCACATGGGCTATTCTCGCCTATTGTTTCCCCCTAATCCAGTGTTTCCCMAACTCGGTCCTAGGGAACCCAAGGGCRCACATATTGKTTTTTGCCCTAGCACTACACAGCTGAATCAAATAATCAAAGCATGATGATGAGTTGATTATTTGAATCAGCTGTGTAGTGCTATGGAACAAAAACTAAATGTGCAGCCCTTGGGGTCCCCAGGACCGAGTTTGGGAAACGCTGCAGCCTATTCACTGATGTAATGTCCATTTGGAAACCCTTGCGAYTTCAGTGGATAACTGCATTTACAGTAACCATATGCAGTCGGTCCTGGAGGCCTACTGCTTATTCTAGCAAAGACTCCTCTCGCAGGTTTGGAATTTCTCCACGCCGACGTCAGAAGAAGCGCAGGCCACGTTGCTGTTGATAGTTGATATACGACTGGATGAGAGCGTCTGGAACTCTTGGCTTCACGGCGTTCAGGGCGCTTTCAAAGTGTCTCCCCATGATGAGCTGTGCTTTGATGTCCTCTTGCAGGGCCAGCAGGGCAGCCTCTCTGCATACTGCCGTTATCTGCGACAGGAAACAGATACAGGGGTGTCAGGCGGCCAGATCACGACTACTTAAAATCATGCTAGCATCCACAGCCACTAGGCCAGTGTTTCCCACCGCCAGWCCTCGAGTAGCCCCAACAGCACACATTTTTGTTGTAGCCGGGACAAACATACCTCATTCAACTCATTTAGGRCTTAATGAGTAGCTAAGTTGAATCAGGTGTGCTCGTCCAGGGCAAAAATAAAAATGAGTACTGTTGGGGATACTTGAGGACCGGAGTTGGGAAACACCGCCCTAGGCTGTGGTGAGCAGGTCAATAATGAATCTCTACAAAACGAGGTTGACCAAATCAAGACCATTGGAATAAAAATTGAATTTAGGTTGTGATCTAATAGTTGAATTTACACATTTGTAACAGTTTGTATTAAGCCATGTGTAATATTACACAATAGCTACAAGCTTTTTATGCTTAGCCTACGGTTATTACAGGGTTACACACACACACACACACACACACACACACACACACACACACACACACACACACTCTCTCTTTACGTTGCTCAGGGTTCGGGTCGTTCCGTGGAGCGAACTGACGTTGCATATCCTGCAAATCTCAACACAGTGCTATCAGTCACTGGAAAGACATATTGGTTTCCTTTGGAGCAGGTCGTGCCGTAGAACAGAGCGCTAGTTCTGGAAGAGAGGGTGGCATGGGTGGGGAAAAAGTTGTCTGGCGTTCATCAGCCATCGCTGGACTTTCGGAAACGACTCACTCCCATGGCATGTACAGAATCTCCTCCAAAAGTCACCAGGCCTTAGTCTTATCACCGTTAATTCAGGGGGAAATTATAAAACAGGTGTGGGAGGATGGTGGGGGGGGGGGTCTACTGACACCGTGTTCGGAAAACCAGACCTATATACGTAAATCTCACTGGAGGCGAGTTAGTGCTGGGCTGGAACAAAAGCCTGTGTGCACATTGGCCCTACAGGACCGGATATGCCCGTCCCAATTCTAAATTTAGGCTTATACGGTGTCCTGGTTTCCTCCACAAACCATCTGGGTCCATATTCATAAAGCCCCTCAGTGTATGCGTGGTGATCTCGGGTCAGTTCTGCCTTTTAGATCATAATTAATATGATTATAAGGACATGGSGGGACCTGATCCTAGATCAGCACTCCTACTATGAGGTGCTTCGTAAATCCGGACGGCCCGTAACAGCAGAACTGAAACGTTGAGGKCATAATTACACCTGCGGGGGCTGCGAATGTATTCAATCTATTTCAAGCGGAGGAAACTGAACAATTTGGAAGGTGACCTCACAAATTCCCTTGGCATATTTTCCCCATTCCAAGAAGGGGACAGCACAAATGGGTACCCTACAATTAAGGATTCAAAGAACTTAAAGAGGCAGATTTTTTTTTTCTTCCTATAAGGAATAACCCCCTTATTGCAATGGGAAGGGCGAAGAGAAAATAAAAATAGTGGTTCCCCTTGAGCTCATCCATGGGACAGAGGCTGGCAACAAGATGGCAGACTGTTGACATTGACAGACATTGCCGGGTAGAAGTCGGCGAAAGGTACAGATCTCAGTTCCTCATCTTAACCATTATGTAGAAAACCACAAAACAGATCTTAGATCAGAAAAACAACAATGGAGGAGGGTTGCAGCAGCCAACGAGAATATTTATTCATTTATATTGTAGCTAAAGTGAATTCGTAGCAAAATAGCTCCATAGCTGCTTAAAGACATGCTCCAGAACTTTGGTGACTGCTAATCATTTTTTAAACCTCTCGCTTTGGACTGAATGTGTCAATGTGTAGTTCATACATGCATAATCTATGAGTATAATTACTGTCTTGCCTCAATTAGCCAAGAAACCCCCCCAAACATTTTGGGAAGATGTGCTGCACCATTTTCCCTGATGTGGGCCAGCCCCCTAGCAATTTGAGTTCTAGCCATTGAGCTTCAGCGCCTCACCATTTGAGTGACAGCTAGTAACATGCATACACAGCAGAGCGCGAGAGAGAGAGGGACAGCAATGATGTGGTGCATATATSTGCATAATTGTGACATGGTAGGCAATTTTCGGGGACCACTTTTGGCTCGTGAGCGCAACTTTCAGAACTACCGGCTAAAAAGTATACAAAAGTACTSGAGAATCTCTTTAGCCACTTTGTCTGTGTGTATATTGGGCCAGGTTGCTGGTTCGAATCTCAGAGCCGACTAGGTGAAAAATATGTTGATGTGCCCTTGAACAATGCACTTAACCCTAATTGCTACTTTTAGTCGCTCTGGATAAGAGCGTCTGCTAAATTACTAAAATATAATGTAAAAAATGTGTGTGTCTGTTTAAGAGTGAGTACTGTAAGAGTATTTCTACTTTGACAGATTAGTTGTGGTACCAGCATCCACCAGGGTCACATATTCGCTCAGGTATGGTAATAACCCATCAGTATTCACTTCTCCGACGACTCACTAAAGATCTGTGTGTGCACTGTTTGCCTGTCTTTGCTAGTTCAACTACTACTCAACATAGTTGAGTACAAAGAGAAGCCAAGTCCTATGTCGCATATAGAGACACATTTAAATATCTCCTGAGAGGTTAAACAGAATTAACCAAAATGTTAAGAGTAGCTAGTACTTCCAAGTATTATACACAAGTGACATGACATCTGGCGCCGACAGAGATGGCCGCCTCGCTTCGCGTTCTTAGGAAACTATTCAGTATTTTGATGTATTATTTCTTACACTGTTACCCCAGGAAATCTTAAGTCTTATTACATACAGCCGGGAGGAACTATTGGATATAAGAGCAACGTCAACTTACCAACATTACAACCAGGAATACGACTTTCCTGAAGCGGATCCTCTGTTTGGTCCACCACCCAGGACAATGGATCGGATCCCAGCAGGCGACCCAAAACAACGGCGCCGCAGAAGGGGCAGATGGAGCGGTCTTCTGGTCAGGCGCCGTAGACGGGCACATCGCCCACAACTCCCGAGTATACTACTAGCCAATGTCCAGTCTCTTGACAACAAGGTAGAAAAATCCGAGCAAGGGTTGCCTTCCAGAGAGGCATCAGAGATTGTAACATTCTCTGTTTCACGGAAACGGATATGTTGTCGGAGTCGGTACAGCCACCTGGTGTCTTCACGCATCGCGACGACAGAAAACAACACTCTCCCGGGTTAAGAAGTAAGGCGGGGCGGGGGGCGAGGGTGTCGTAGTTGCTAGTAGCCCTTTATCCATTATACATAACGAGTTCGATGCATGAGGGCCTTGTTTTTAACATAAATAGTACCCTATCAGTTAAAAATCAAACATACTTAGAACTCAAGTCCTTTGTTTCACCTGACAAGTAATGGTCCTATATTCAATCACAATGTCACACGACCGCATTATCTACAAAGAGAAATTCTCTTTCGATTATAATCACAATCGTGTACATCGCCCCCCAAGCAGACTACCTCGTAGTTGCCGCAATCACTAATTGAACTCTATCAATAGAATAGAGAATTGTAAAGACGCTACATTATAATATAAGAGAAACTTGCACCCTTAATAACGTTTCATTTGTAGTACCAAGTAACACGCAGAATCCATGAGTTTTTCTGAGATAAAAAGAGATAAAAGTATTTCGAATATCAGAACAAAATAAATCAAAACTATAAAAACATCACTTCTGCCATCCCGTGACGATCTCTATGTAACTGGGAAGACTACAAATATCCTGAGGCTGCATTTACTGTAGCTGGGGATTTTAACAAGGCTAATCTGAAAACAAGGCTCCCTAAATTTTATCAGCATATCGAATGCGCGACCCGGGCTGGAAAWATTCTGAATCATTGTTACCCTAACTTCCGCGACGCATACAAAGCCCTCCCTCGCCCTCCTTTCGGCAAATCTGACCACRACTCCATTTTGTTGCTCCCAGCCTATAAACAGAAACTAAAACAGGAAACGTCCGTGCTCAGGTCTGTTCAATGCTGGTCCGACCAATCTGACTCCACGCTTCAAGATTGCTTCGATCACGTGGACTGGGATATGTTCCGGATAGCGTCGAACAACAACATTGATATATACTCTGATTCGGTGAGCCAGTTTATTAGCAAGTGCATCGGTGATATTGTACCCACGGCGACAATTAAAACCTTCCCCAACCAGAAACCGTGGATTGATGTCAGCATTCGCTCAAAACTGAAAGCGCGAACCACTGCTTTTAATCAGGGCAAGGCGACCKGAAACATGACCGAATACAAACAGTGTAGCTATTCCCTCCGCAAGGCAATCAAACAAGCTAAGCGTCAGTATAGAGACAAAGTAGAGTCACAATTCAACGGCTCAGGCACGAGACATATGTGGCAGGGTCTACAGTCAATCACGGACTACAAAAAGAAAACCAGTCCCGTCGCGGACCCCAATGTCTTGCTCCCAGACAAACTAAACACGGCCCGCTACCAAACACGGCCCGCTACCAAAACCTGCCATACTCTCCTTCACCGCAGCTAACGTGAGTAAAACATTTAAACGTGTTAACCCTCGCAAGGCTGCCGGCCCAGACGGCATCCCTAGCCGCGTCCTCAAAGCATGCGCAGACCAGCCGGACCCACCCTGGGTCTCTACCYCGCCCTGTGCAACTGGGTCCTGGACTTTCTGATGGGCCGCCCCCAGGTGGTGAGGGTAGGAAACAACATCTCCGCCCTGCTGATCCTCAACACTGGGGCCCCACAAGGGTGCGTTCTCAGCTGTCTCCTGTACTCCCTGTTCACCCATGACTGCGTGGCCATGCAAGCCTCCAACTCAATCATCAAGTTYGCAGACGACACAACAGTAGTAGACTTGATTACCAACAACAATGAGAYGGCCTACAGGGAGGAGGTGAGGGCCCTCGGAGTGTCGTGTCAGGAAAATAACCTCAATCTCAACAAAACAAAGGAGATGATCGTGGACTTCAGGAAACAGCAGAGGGAGCGGAGCACCCCCCTATCCACATCGACGGGACAGTAGTGGAGAAGCTGGAAAGATTTAAGTTCCTCGGCGTACACATCATGGACAAACTTAAATGGTCCACCCACACAGACAGCGTGGTGAAGAAGGCGCAACAGCGCCTCTTCAACCTCAGGAGGCTGAAGAAATTTGGCTTGTCACCAAAAACACTCACAAACTTTTACAGATGCACAATCGAGAGCCTCCTGTCGGGCTGTATCACCACCTGGTACGGCAACTGCTCCGCCCACAACCTCTGGCTCTCCAGAGGGTAGTGAGGTCTGCACAACGCATCACCGGGGGCAAACTACCTGCCCTCCAGGACACCTACAGCACCCGATGTCACAGGAAGGCCAAAAAGATCATCAAGGACAACATCCACCCTAGTCATGGCCTGTTCACCCCACTATCACCCAGAAGGTGAGGTCAGTACAGGTGCATCAAAGCTGGGACCGAGAGACTGAAAAACAGCTTCTATCTCAAGGCCATCAGACTGTTAAACAGCCATCACTAACATTGAGTGGCTGCTGTCAACATACTGACTCAAATCTCTAGCCACTTTAATAATTACAAATTGGATGTAATAMATGAGTCACTAGTCACTTTAAACAATTCCACTTTATATAATGTTTACATACCCTACATTTCTCATATGTATATTCTGTACTCTATAYCATCTACTGCATCTTGCCTATGCCGTTCGGCCATCGCTCATCCATATATTTATATGTACATATTCTTATTCATTCCTTTAAACTTGTGTGTATAAGGTAGTTGTTGTGAAATTGTTAGATTACTTGTTAGATAATACCGCATGGTTGGAACTAGAAGCACAAGCATTTCGCTACACTCGCATTAACATCTGCTAACCATGTGTATGTGACCAATAAAATTTGATTTGACATTTTTGATGGTGATAGGATGGTTTGGAATCTTAAGACAGGAAGGGGAGTTTTCGAGATGAGTATGTACAAGGAAGTATGTCGGTTGTGTAAGACAGGGCTAGCTCACTTGGCTAAGGCAGGTGCTAGGCAGATGTCAGGAAGTGAGCTATTTCTTTTGTTCAGGGCCAGCCGAACAACATGATTCAGACACTGTAAACAGCGTCCGGGACTAAATGTCTTAGAGGGTTTCCCATCATTCAAATAATTTAGCTTGTTGTCAATGGTGATGTGAAACAATGAAGGTTTGCAACACAGGCCACAATTAAGGAGGGAGAACGTTGAAATAGAGAGAGGGGGGAAGAGGGTGTGCGAGCGACTTCAACAATATGATTGAAGGAAGTTTCTATGCAACACGTACAAACACATGGACCCAAAAACACAAACTCAATTGTCTTCAATTTTTTTTATTTTTAACTTTGTTCCCGACATAGGGGACATGTTAAGGGCCTCGTCTCAATCCCATTACTCAACAACAAATAATTTGGCTATTTACGACAGTCGCCCCCCCCCCCCCACCCAGTTCGACAAACCAACAGAGCTGCTAACAAGTATATACTGTAGCAATAGCAGCACACACTGACGTATTCATCTTTCTCATTTAGGAGGGGTCTCTATACGCTGCTGAACGCGGCAGTTTGTTTTTTGCATGTGTGTTTACCATGCGCAATTTGAAAAGCCACAAAGGCAAACAGGGTGAGCAAAAAGCAGTTTGTTTGTAAACGTGAAGAAATTCCAGGCCCCGAGCCAACACAACCCCTTAAAGCTGGGCCCCCCGCCTTCAGAGAGAGGGCTTAAAAAAACTGCAAACGTACAGCAATGAAATTTAGCCCAGGCTAAATTATGGATCGGGGGGTTTTATTGCAATGCAGACTTTATTTTTCATTCCCTTCATAAATTATGTCAGCAATCACTTAAATATATGGAGGGACTAAACTGATGCATTGCAGCAGCCATTCGCTGGAGATGTGGCGAGTACTTTGGATATCTGGCTGGCTGGCGGTGCAGTAACAGCCATCAAAGGCCACCTAGGACCAGGTCTATTTAGTAACATTTTSCAAAAACAAGTTACGACTACAAAAACAACAACTGTAAAGAGTACTCGATACACARTAAGCCAATGCGTTAGTTTTAAATGTAGCCTATATACTGTATCTGTCCAATCACAAGTTCTTGTTTTTCTATTAGATCACAACCTAAATATACACTTTCTGTAACCATGACGTTAATAACCCTTTGTTAATATCACTTTCATGAAATCTGTGTTCCACACATACAGATATTTATTTCTGATGAAAGATCGTTTATATGGAGTAGTCGTGGCCTCACAACACACACCTTATATGCCACAACAAACACCTTATGAGTGTAACGCACTCATGCACATACACTCTTGGCAGCCATGTTTGAATACCAACCACAACGTACTTCTACTTAGGGAGGCTCTGGAACTCTCCACGTCAGTCAAAGTGGTGAAATAAGATGTCATTAGAGTGGCCTAGACCCCAGTGATCTAGACAGGACACTGGAAAAGGGAAAAGACACACAACTGCCTGATTGAACTCCGACCACATCCTTGTTTCCACTCGTTCAACTGCTTTTTTTCGCTGCTCCCAAAACCCCTCTTGCGAATGATGCCTGTCGTGCGCGAAAATAAGGAAAATGCGATCCGAAGAAGTGATTACGCAGACGATTTACAATCTGTCATCATATTTCCCGACCGTAAGAGGCGAGATGGGGGAAAAAGCCCTCTGGTAGACCATAATGATACGTTGCTGCAGGTTGGTAGTCACATTTAGTTCGGTTCTTTGTTGGTCATTTAATTGGAAGGGGCAGGAAAAGCAATTTGGATCTCCGGCTTAAAYGGCATAGGGCTAAGCATGGTCTTTTTAGCCCAGTGCAGGGAGGACGGCCGRCCCTCAGTGCTGCTGTGAGGAGCTGTTTAACGCCATGACATCAGCTTTGGCACGCGCACGGGCATTTTTCCTTCAGGCTTGAGGCTTTTCTCATTTCCCTTGCTTGGAGTCAGACCGCCACAACACGAGCCCCAGATACTTCAGTGGCCTCTGGACATGCTCCTGCAACCGCTTCCCTCCTCCACTGGCTGTTGGCTGTGTGTGTGTTATGCCCATCCGATTCCCTGCCTTGTAATGGAAGTAACACCTGCCTAACACTCAATGCACACTTACAGACATTCAGACACACCCTTATGTACACACACACACTACAGACTGTATTCATTGGGATTCTGCCGGTGTTCCTGTACATAGAAAATGTGGCCTCGCGGATTCTCATATTTGTCATGTGTCAGTTTCTGTGCACAGAAATGTTTTCAGGATTGGATGAAGAAGCTAACTGGCAGCGCATACCAACGGGCTCAGGTCAAATCCACCTAGTATGCCGTCGCTTCCTACTTCAACAAAGCCGCTCAGTCCCAGTATCAAAAAGCCTTAATTAGGGGCTGGTTTGGTGGCTACCTGCCCCTGCAGTATATCAACGAGGCCAGGCGGCGTGGTTACTATCGAGCCGTCCCTGTGTCCTTAGCAGCCTGGGTCCATTCCCCCCCCACAAACGGCTCTGCATTACGCCAACACTTGCCCCAGCTCCATATTGCCGAATCGAACACACACACACACACACACACACACACACACACACACACACACACACACACACACACACACACACACACACACACACACCACACACACACACACACACACACACACACACACACACACACACACACACACACACACACACACACACACACACACCAGTGATTATGGCTCATGAAGAAGTTATTAGGCCAACGCCAAAAATATTGACTCCCCTTTAAAAGAAAAATAGTCCCCACTGCATCCGACATTCGGAGAGGAAATGAAATAATATAGAAATCAAACAGCGTCACGCTCCGACCAGAAATAAAAAATCATTTTCCAAGAATGTCAAAGAGGAAGTGTCTGCAGTGACAGCAGGCTGCCAAGAGAAATAAGGCCTGACCACAACCCATGTGAAACCTACAGTATTAAGATTACAAGGCAGGGGGGTGATGCTAAAGTTCAGGTAGGGGAGAGCGGTGGGGAGTGTGTGTGTTGGGGGGGGGGTTATGGAGTTACGTGGGGGGGAAGGAGACGTGAATGGAAACATGCCGCACGGCCATAAAGGAGAAGGAGAAGGGGTATGGCTTTTTGGCATGCAGTGATTGAGTCAAGGGATTCCGATTCCATAGAAAACATGGCTGAAAAATGGGACGGGTGCTCGTTTCAAGACCACACAGCGTTAGGTTCTCTCTTTCGCCCCCCAGAATAACTTTCAAAGCAGGGGTGACTTGGCTGTTATGAAGTCCATCCCTAGCGCATTACTACCACCATAACAACAATCGCTCTAATCCAGAACCTATAAAACATCTGTCATAGCTAACCCATGATGTGGACCAATCAGTTGAGATTATGAAACTCTTTCAGAAGGGTCACCCCCATCCTCACCTCCACACTGTTTAGCAAAGGCCCGTGTGGAATAGCACCTGTGTCGAGGCTCTGGGACGAGACGGCCGTGGCGTGTAAGGGGGAAAACAGGGCCTCAATTTTAAGGGCATATTTGTCCTCGCTGGTTAATCAGGCGAATGAAAGCGGCACATTCTCCCCAGCACTGGGAAGGAAGAGATGGCATATTTACTAAACATGCCCACACTGGAGCGACCTGGAGACCGCTCTCTATGGCTCTGTGTGTGTGTATTCTTGTGCACTACTCTGCCTATGAGTGTGTGTGTGTGTGTGTTTGCGTGTGTGCTCACATGTTTACACAGTCCTGATCACACGGTAAGCAAAATTCACAACGTCCATGCCCATCCTCTACTCTAAAATTGCGTTAAATCGTATGGGTAACATGGTAGCCTCACAAGCCGTCTAATTACATTAAACGCTGCATAGATATCAGTCTGGTAGGGCTGAGAAGGCATGATTCTTAGCCCCGCCTTGTCCCATCACCGCTGCTTCCTCTGATGAACTATGGCGGTGACGAACGCGAAGCTCCGTTGTTGACAGGCAGTTAACAGTAGGAAAACAACATGTAAAGTCATATTTACGAGGTGATAGCTAAATATAAAGCTTTACATGACAGTTAAAAAGTTGCAAAAATAGACTCTGCTCCCTATCATACATGCTCCATTCTATGCCATAGCATATAAATTACAAGAAGGTTCAATAACCTGGAGGCAATCAGAGGTTACTGTAGCAAGACGATCACTGTATTGAATCCGATGCAGTAGGCTAATCTCTATTATCGCTACRGTTTGGCAAAAACATTAGTAGGCTACTTTATTTCTGTTAGTATCACGTTGACATACAGCACATTATGCATGTATGTACAGTACCAATCAAACGTTTGGACACACCTACTCATTCAAGGGTTTTTCTTTATTTKTACTMTTTTCTACATTGTAGAATAATAGTGAAGACATCAAAACTATGAAATAGCAAATATGGAATCACTTTTAACAAGGCACACCTGTTAATTGAAATGCATTMCAGGTGACTACCTCATGAAGCTGGTTGAGAGAATGCAAAGAGTTTGCAAAGCTGTCATCAAGGCACATAGTGGCTACGTTGAAGAATCTCAAATATAAAATATATATATTGATTTGTTTAACACTTTTTTKGTTACTACATGATTCCATATGTGTTATTTCATTGTTTTGATGTCTTCACTMTTCTTCTACAATGTATAAATTAGTAAACAAAGAAAAACCCTGGAATGAGTAGGTGTGTCCAAACTTTTTACAGGTACTGGCACTATATAATGTTTCTCTGCCTTTTTTTGGGCTCATTATCCTGGTGTTTGATATGCCGTTCTCTGGAAAGACAACAAGTGCTTGTTTTACTTCCTCAAAATGCCCTAGGTTAAAGAGACAGTGTCCTGTCTCTTTAACCTAGAAAATGTTGTGCTGCAGCTTCTGTTTTCAGATTTTTGTCAAAGGTGATCCAATTGCTTTCGAATTTCTTATGCGCAATGCCCATTGGCCAAAATGGCTTCAATGCTATCAATTCCAGACTGATAGCTCAGAGTTAATTACGAGGCTAAACATGGGTAACATCTACTACCAATGTGTGGAACCAACCTCTGGATGATCCACTGGAGTCATGGAAACCTTAAYGTTGAGAGATGTTTGATATTGTGTCTAGGAGTAGGGGGAATGCGGCTATTCGGCCCTTGATAAAGACATTTGATCCCAATTGTTCTGGCCAGTACAGCTGAATAAGAGTATGGCTAAAAGGCATAGACATAAGGGTACAATTACATTTTGAATGGGAACATATTGGCACACAGAGACACAAACATTTTCAAAGCAATGGCTAAGTGGAACACCCTCCAAAAGTAAGAGTAAGACAACAGTATCACCAATATTCTCACAATCCCAATAGAGTAATTCCTCATGAAACCAGGACAAGGAAAATACCATGATTTTAGGGAATTTCACAAAATGTAATGGCCCTTTGGAGGAAGGACTCTTGACATACACTGAGTGTATAAAACATTAAGGACACCTGCTCTTTCCATGACATAGASTGACCAGGTGAATCCAGGTGAAAGYTATGATCCCTTATTGATGTCACTTGTTAAATCCACTTCAATCAGTGTAGATGAAGGGGAGGAGACGGGTTAAAGCAGGATTTTTAAGGCAAAGGAGTGGCCAATCCACAGCCATTTGCGAGGTGTTAAACGAGAGACTGGCCTTCCTGTTGGGCTGCTCAGTGCAGCGTTTAACTACAGACACCTGACCTCTCGGCCTGTGTGGGCCTCTGAAACAGGCACACCTCCTCCTGACAGTGGCCTATGCGGCCTAAGGCCAGGGTAAGGAGAGGAAGATCCGGGGGACAACTCAATAAACTTTTTTTTACAGGTTCCTGGAGTTTCTATTGCTGAAGCKCTGGTCTTCTTTTTTCCTTCTTTTTTCTCTCTTTCTCAATCTCTCTCTCACTCACTGTAGTTTGCCTCCTCTCCCATCCAAAAGGCCCTAGGACTTTTTTTTTTACTGGTTCCTTAATGCTGGAGGGGTAAACATCCTTCTCTATCCTTCCTGCTCTCCCTCCGCCCTTTCCCTCCCTCCTGCCTCTACCCCAAGCCAAGAGAAACATTACAATGAGTACACTTGAGTGGTTCATATTTCCCAGGAAAAWTTTWATTTGTGCCACGCGTGTACTTGGACCTAGACCACAGCAAGGTCTTTATATATAAATGCAAAAAGGCARAGCTGGAAGTCTTTCCTTTTCATACATCTCCCATTTTGACAGCCAGGACTCTGAAAGGCTGCTCACTTGAAAAGGTAAAAGATGACTTTATAACAAAAATTTGAGAGGTAAACAGCTATTCGTTCCAGAGACAATCTGACATACTTGCCTGGGTAGTAAACTGAATATTATATGCACATATTTTTTGGCAATCTCTTCCTGCTTCCTATGGTCGGAAAATGTCAAAACAATAGTGGTTCGCTGTGGCAAAATTATACTGTGCATTTAAAAGCTCACAGATTTATAAAACTCACCTATGTTTTGGCCTCGAACAAACGCAACATATGCATATTTTCTTGATCAACATTGTGATTTAATCTATCAATCTCTGATCAGCAGAGGCCAGACGTAMACTTGCGTCATTGAGTCTTTACATTGAATCTTAATGCTATTAAAATAGCAACAGCTTTGTTGATGCATTCTTCTGGGTGTCCTTGATAATAAAAAATCTTTGCAACAACAAATATGGGGTCATAAATCTTTGGCGGGGAACAGGGCAGAAGAACAACCACAACAGGTGTTAAGAGGAAGCCATTTATCTTCCTGCTTGGAAAACAAAATATATTATGGTGTTTTTTGTGGTTTTCTTTCTCCCCCTCCATAACATCAATGTTATTTCAAAGTCTTTCTACCTACAGATTGACAGAGTATACGAGGAATTTTGATATTTCGAAGCCATACATTGGTTTTGGATGGCTGGTAATGTTAAGCAATCATTACCGTTTCCTCAAATAAATCTAAATCAAATTAAATCAAATGTTATTGGTCACACACACATGGTTAGCAGATGTTAATGCGAGTGTAGTGAAATGCTTGTGCTTCTAGGTCCGACCGTGCAGTAATATCTAACAAGTAATCTTACAATTTCACTTGTTGGCAGCAGCCACTCAATGTTAGTCATGGCTGTTTAACAGTCTGATGGCCTTGAGATAGAAGCTGTTTTTCAGTCTCTCGGTCCCAGCTTTGATGCACCTGTACTGACCTCGCCTTCTGGATGATAGCGGGGTGAACAGGCAGTGGCTCGGGTGGTTGTTGTCCTTGATGATCTTTTTGGCCTTCCTGTGACATCGGGTGGTGTAGTTGTCCTGAAGGGCAGGTAGTTTGCCCCCGGTGATGATTTGTGCAGACCGCACTACCCTCTGGAGAGCCTTCCGGTTGTGGGCTCAGCAGTTGCTGTACCAGGTGGTGATACAGCCCGACAGGATGCTCTCGATTGTGCATCTGTAAAAGTTTGTGAGTGTTTTTGGTGACAAACCAAATTTCTTCAGCCTCCTGAGGTTGAAGAGGCGGGGTKGCGCCTTCTTCACCACGCTGTCTGTGTGGGTGTACCATTTCAGTTTGTCCGTGATGTGTACGCTGAGGAACTTAAAACTTTCCATCTTCTCCACTACTGTCCCGTCGATGTGGATAGGGGGTGCTCCCTCTGCTGTTTCCTGAAGTCCACGATCATCTCCTTTGCTTTGTTGACGTTGAGTGTGAGGTTATTTTCCTGACACTACACTCCGAGGGCCTTCACCTCCTCCCTGTAGGCCATCTCGTCGTTGTTGGTAATCAAGCCATCTGGGGGCGGCCCGTTTGGAGGGTACTATGGTGTTAAATGCCGAGCTGTAATCGATGAACAGCATTCTTACATATTCCTCTTGTCCAGATGGGTTAGGGCAGAGTGCAGTGGGATTGCGTCGTCTGTGGACCTATTGGGGCGGTAAGCAAATTGGAGTGGATCTAGGGTGTCAGGTAGGGTGGAGGTGATATGATCCTTGACTAGTCTCTCAAAGCACTTCATGATGATGGAAGTGAGTGCTACGGGACAATAGTCGTTTAGCTCAGTTACCTTAGCATTCTTGGGAACAGGAACAATGGTGGCCCTCTTGAAGCATGAGGGAACAGCAGTCTGGGATAGAGATAGGGATGCCGTCTGGGCCGGCAGCCTYGCGAGGGTTAACACATTTACATTTAATTGTTTTACTCACGTTGGCTGCGGKGAAGGAGAGCCCGTAGGTTTTGGTAGCGGGCCGTGTCAGTGGCACTGTACTGTCCTCAAAGCGAGCAAAGAAGTTGTTTAGTTTGTCTGGGAGCAAGACACCGGGGTCCGCGACGGGGCTGGTTTTCCTTTTGTAATCCGTGATTGACTRTAGACCCTGCCACATACATCTCGTGTCTGAGCCGTTGAATTATGACTCTACTTTGTCTCTATACTGACGCTTAGCTTGTTTGATTGCCTTGCGGAGGGAATAGCTACACTGTTTGTATTTGGACATGTYTCCGGTCGCCTTGCCATGATGAAAAGCAGTGGTTCGCGCTTTCAGTTTTGCGCGAATGCTGCCATCAATCTACGGTTTCTGGTTGGGGAATGTTTTAATTGTCACCGTGGGTACAATATCACCGATGCACTTGCTAATAAACTCTCTCACCGAATCAGCGTATACATCAATGTTGTTGTCTGAGGCTATCCGGAACATATCCCATGGAATCAGATTGGTCGGACCAGCGTTTAACAGACCCGAGCACGGGCGTTTCCTGTTTTAGTTTCTGTCTATAGGCTGGGAGCAACAAAATGGAGTCGTGTTCAGATTTGCCGAAAGGAGGGCGAGGGAGGGCTTTGTATGCATTGCGGAAGTTAGAGTGGCAATGATCCAGAATTTTGCCAGCCCGGGTCGCGCATTCGATATGCTGATAAAATTTAGGGAGCCTTGTTTTCAGATTAGCCTTCTTAAAATCCCCAGCTACAATAAATGCACCCTCAGGATGTGTGGTTTCCAGTTTACATAGAGTCCAATGAAGTTCTTTCAGGACCGTTGAGGTTTCTGCTTGGGGGGGGGGGATGTACACGGCTGTGATTATAATCAAAAAGAATTATCTTGGCAGATAATGCCGTCGGCATTTGATTGTCAGCAATTCTAGGTCAGGTGAACAAAAGGACTTGAGTTCCTGTATGTTGTTATGATCACACCACAAATCGTTAATCATAAAGCATACACCCCCGCCCTTCTTCTTACCGGAGAGATGTTTGTTTCTGTCGGTGCGATGAGTGAAGAAACCGGGTGGCTGTACCGACTCTGATAACATGTCCTGAGTGAGCCATGTTTCCGTGAAACAGAGAATGTTACAATCTCTGATGTCTCTCTGGAAGGCAACCCTTGCTCGAATTTCGTCTACCTTGTTGTCAAGAGACTGGACATTGGCGAGTAGTATACTCTGCCCCTTCTGCGGCGCCGTTGTTTTGGGTCGCCTACTGGGATCCGATCCATTGTCCTGGGTGGTGGTCCAAACAGAGGTCCGCTTCGGGACAGTCGTATTCCTGATCGTAATGTTGGTAAGTTGACGTTGCTCTTATATCCAATAGTTCTTCCCGGCTGTATATATTAAGACTTAAGATTTCCATTTCCTGGGGTAACAATATAAGAAATAATACATCGGTGCCATTCTGATGTCGGCGCCATCAGAACGTCCACAACACATGGYGGATATTTTGACAGCAGGGGATTTCGTGGATAAATTACATTCTGTAAACAGGAAAACTATGAAATGTGGATCCACCTAATCAACCACAATGTCCCCACAGTAGGCCTATATGATGTCCCCACAATGTCCCCATACTGGGCCTGTATGATGTCCCCACAATGTCTCCATACTGGGCCTATATGATGTCCCCACAATGTCCCCATACTGGGCCTATATGATGTCCCCACAATGTTCCCCATACTGGCCTGTATTGATGTCCCCACAATGTCCCATACTGGGCCTGTATGATGTCCCCACAATGTCTCCATACTGGGCCTATATGATGTCCCCACAATGTCTCCATACTGGGCCTGTATGATGTCCCCACAATGTCTCCATACTGGGCCTGTATGATGTCCCCACAATGTCCCCATACTGGGCCTGTATGATGTCCCCACAATGTCCCCATACTGGCGCTGTATGATGTCCCCACAATGTCTCCATACTGGGCCTATATGATTCCCCACAATGTCTCCATACTGGGGCCTATTTATGATGTCCCCACAATGTCCCCATACTGGGGCCTGTATTGAATGTTCACACAATGTCCCCATACTGGGCCTATGTGATGTCCCCACAATGTCCCCATACTGGGCCTATATGATATCCACACAATGTACCTCTGCCCTCCGGAAAACTGATAGCCCCTTATTGACATGCGTCCTCTCCGTGACACCCGTGCAATCTTCCGCAGGCTAACTGGGGAAACAATGCTGACTCCTAGTAAAGAAGCGTCCTCTATCAAAGCTAAATGAGCCAACAGGTCTCCACCAGGCTGAAGGAGCTGGCCTCTCTCTGACTCGGGACATGTGATGGAGTACATAAATCCTCRGGTTCTTCCTGTCAGGGCTTGATCATAAAAAAGAGAAAAAGAAACGCGTCACCGTTCCCTCCGGACTAGCAGCAATCCCTCTTTATGACAACACAATGCAATTACAGTATCGAATGTTACTTTGTTGGACGGCTGAAGGCGGATGGTGAAGGCAGGAGCAGTGCTGATGGACGGGTATGGTGGTGGGGGGTAGTGGGGTGTAAACTTGGGGAAAACAGATGTCACTCTGGGCAGGAACCTGCCGGGTGGAAGACGTGATTTTAACAAGGCTTCTGGCTCGGAGCTGACATGACAACAACTGCCAGTCTTGTCACTCTACCAGTCCATTCAACCTAACCCTATGAGAAACACAAAATGAGGCAACACTTCACATTAATGACACGGTTGCAACTTTATGTGAAGTGTAAGCCAAAATCATATTCTCTCCTCACAAAGTCCGACAACTAACGCAAGACTCAATGCTTAGTAATGTCCTTGCTCATTCTCTTAAGAGTTCCTAGTACTTCAGTTGGCAGAGAGAGGAGAGAGAGGGAGAAGGCTGTGTGTGAGCGAGAGAAATATGACTCGGCAAACCGGCCTCCAATTTCAATAAGAGCCCGGACGATTTACAAGGGCCCCTCATCGAGCTTGTTCCCCTGAAGCGTGGGCTTGATACACGACCGATGCCCATCCGCCATGGCACGCCTCACCGCCCTCTGCAGAAATCCCGCCGTGCCAAGACAAATACGCCCGCTCAGTAGCATTTCAAACAGATGCATAGCACCACGGCAGACTTTTATGACCTGCCATGCCAGGAGTATTCACGTTCACATACCCTCAGGAGAGCTATAGTATATTTAGTTTAGACAAGATGCCTTTAAGCACTCCATTCCACCTATATATCCCACCTTACAGCCACCAAAAGACACTGGACCACAAGAGCTACTTATTTTACAAGCCGTTTCATCGAATTACTACATCTAACGATTTGCTGTATTACAGTTTGTTCATGTTATTTATCTTATTAAGTTAGAGCATTGAGGAGCATGAAAATGGCTTCCAAATGTCCCCTGACATACAAAGGTACTACAAAAGCGCTGGCAACAATAAAGTGTGTAACAGCTCACAGACCATTGACTTTAAGCTTGTGCATGTTGTGCGAAGCAGCACATACKTCTGGGGGGGGGGGGGGGGTTTGTGGGTTACCGAGAGTGAACCTGCAAACAGAGATAGCAAACTTTCCACTGGGAGGTGAAAGCTCTATCCCAAACACCCCGATGTAAAACGCAACACCTGATACCAAGGGATCGGTTTCTAGCACATACCTTCTCCAGGTGCCTGCTTTAAGCTGCTTTTGGGTGGGGGAACTATGGAGGGAAGGAGGGAGGGGAAAGGAGGGTGGGGGTACATGTTTTCAACAGATCTCTACAAATCCCTAAAAGGTCATGTAAGAGAAGCAAATTCCTCGACAGCTGTGTTCCTCTGATCAGATCTCCAGGAGAATAGCCAGAGAAAAAGTTAGTGGCCAAAAGGTCCTAGACACAGAATTGACAAATCCTCTTCATAATACCCATGTGGCCGGCCTTGCAACCACATTTTGATCGACTGTAACATTTTGGACAACCGGAGTTGATTTTATAGCCACTGAAGGATGTGTCATCATTAAACCACAAAAAGCATGAAAAACATCTTGACAGGYAGGGCTTGTCAGGGCTTCAACGGCACCGCACTGTTTCTCTGTCAAGACAACGTGATTCACACCCCAGCCCAACGTCAAGAGACAAGTCTGTCACACAATGGAGTGTTTGTGTGCTCGCTGCGAGTCCGCCAGCTGTGAGATCACGAGGGCCTTGACACAGCACAGACATAAAACAGACAGTGGAAGGCGAACAACATCTCCTTGCGAACGCTGGCCACCTCTCACTTATTTCCTGTAATCGTTAAAAGGTAGGCTTAAAACAATAACAATGAGGAGAGAGAGAGTCCTTCACCTCAATATTTTTTCCCCCCATGTTGAACTTGACTTTACGGTCTCCGTGTTGAGTGTGCCACGACAGGGTTGGGTTTGTCTTAGCCGATTTTTATTTGACAGTCCGGCTCTTGCCAGGGTGGCCAACCATGAATCAGGTAGCATGCCTTCGATAAATCTCACTTGTAGGAATTGATTCAAACCTGGACTAAAATCCTCGATCATTTGTCCAATAGAAAACAAGTTGCCGCCATTCATGACTAAATGGTAGAATTGTTCCTGGTCTTGTCCTTTATATTTGATATAAAAACACATATTGGCACTAGTGCTGATATTCTTACATTCAATATCACATTCTCAATACTAATCACAATGGGTGAAATCCTAACTTGAAATCTGCATATGTGTAACTTAGATTTTCACGTAAACTACGCATTGATGTCAATGGGAGATTAGCCCCAGAATTGTTATTACATTACAATGTGTATTACATCCTGCATCTTCTATGTATTCTACCATAAAATTACTATTATAGAGTACGTGTTGTTTATTTGCAACCATAATCAGTACTGTTTGTCTCACCTCTGCTCCGGAGTACTTTTCCGTTCGGGTCACCAGGTCATCCAGACACATGTCCTGGTCCACTGGCATGCTGCGGAGCTGCAGCGTGAAGATTTCCCGTCGCGTGGGGCCGTCCGGTAGAGGGACGTACACTATCCGGTCCAGTCGACCCGGACGCATCAGGGCCTAGGCAACAGAAGTGAGGGAAATGAGCTGTCATGTGTGTGTGATTGTCTCTGCTGCTGGGTGACAAACATCCCTTTGAGGATGGAGTCTTCATCAATCAATCAATCAATAAATACATCTTTCCACCTATCCTTCTCTCTTACTCCCTCCATCCATCTCTCTTGTTAGGAACCTGAGACTAGAAGAATTCCATGCACTGATTGCAGGTGTGGTAAACTTGCCCTGAAGCAAGGCCTGATTTGCACAATTTACCTCAGTTCATATCAAGCGTGAAGATTATTATTCCAAATGGAGGCCATGTGCAGTCTCAGGAGGACCATATTCAATCAAAGTCCACACCATACGCTGGTTTCCAAGGTACAGAAAAACAACACTGGATGAAAAAAATGCACATTTGAACTATTGTTTACCATGTGAAACAGAAGAAAGAAAAATCGCAACTGAATATTAGTTCTAACACGTTGTCTTGCAGTAGAGGTAAGAATACTGTTTTGGTTTATCTCTGAGAAAGAAAAGATGAAGGGAACTATTCTGAACTAGTTTGTTAGGAAGGCATTTAGTCCTTCAATATTGACTGAAGGCCGTCATTGCTCTTGGAAAGGAAGTCAACATGGCTAAACACAGCAGGATCATCAGTCGCAGGGGCAAACAGAATAACTTCCCTCCCCACAACCTAGTGCACGGGTGGGTGGGGAACTAGATTTAGCCGCGGGTCGACTTTTGTTTGGAGCGAATAGTCGGCGCTGGAAAATAATTATAATAATTTGTACACTGCAAATTGACCACCACTAATCCTAAACAGAGATTGTATTTGAAAATAACAAACATTTCATATCTTGATTACATTGTGACACGAAACTCAAAGCTAAATTCCAATTATTTTACCAAAAACTAAAATCCGAAAAAAAAAACCATATATAAAAAATATGTTGCCGACCCCTGGCCTAGTGCATCCCAACGACCCCAAAATATCCCTCCAACCACTACGGTCTCTCTTCCCTGATGGCATAGAGGGACAGTTGGCTGCTCAGCACAGACAGACGGGCCTGCAGAGGTGGAAGTAATGTCTGTGCCTCTGGTGAGCAGTGGCCTAGCCCACCGCCTTTCAACTTGTTGTTTACATCCTCGTCACATCCCCTGCTATAACCTTCTGGATATACAAAGGACTTTCAAGCCCAGAGACTTCCTTCCTATATGTACATATTTAAAATCTGTCTGCGCTTCCCTGTGCGGAACGTTTGCAAATGGGGGGGGAAAAATTGACGTAACCATAACAGTCTGGCTAACAAATTAACGATGTATCACGAGAGGATCATTTTTTTGTTGTCCAGATTCCTCCACTTGGATCCGCCCTGCTATGCGCTAACAACATGAATAGGAGGACAACAATGTCACTGTGATTAGGATGGGGGAGATGAATAGGCCCCAGGGCCACTGCCAAAGGAAAATAATAAAGGTCCATGCTGGCTAGGGGACAGAGTAGCTTGACAACGTGTGTCTGGAACAAAAACACGTGAGGCTCTCTCTTCTTTGTCATCTCTCTTCCCACGAGGGGGACAGAGGGGGGCCTGTGGTTGATTGTCGCCGAAGTGCGTACTCCGCTCCACTGTGGACGTGCCAGGGACACTTCCGGAGTTGYTCTCCCTGGAAGTATGTGGCGGCCGCATGCCAGCGCAAACTTRCCGACCYCTCACACACACAGGCAGACAGACACWCAACCTACAGGGCCTCCACAATWCAACTACCCTAACAGGGCACACCGGGAAGAACTGAGTGTTAAGATGATCTAGCTCAACATGCTAAATCCATTTACGTTTGTTAACCCTAGATGTTGCTTGCAACAGATTATCGGGGTATTTCCTACAAGCAAAGTTGCACGCTTTCTCTACCATAAAAACACACACATTCACACGTGTACAAAAAGCTACACATGCACACTCCCAACTATCCAGGTGCTCACACAAACAGACCAACTCTGGGCTGTTGAGACTGCTAAACTCATTTGACTTCCCTGGAGGCAAAGGTCTTTTTTCTGGTCCTCTCAGGAAGAGCAGGGGCCCATCCATCACTTAACAAGATACACTTCCTGTTTTCAAGGATCCGGGGGGGGTGGTGCAGGACCCCAAAAGAAAAATACTTGGCTTGGCATGTCGGGCAAGCGTTGACGGGCTCTTTCGTAACGCCATCCTTCCACCTGAAGCCTTGGCTTGACAGCAGAAAGACCGTGATGGAGGGGGGACGAAGGGGAGGGGGGGCGGGAGGAGAGACAGGGAAGTATAAAGACAGCTGGCGCAGAGGACACTGACAAAACCCACTATAACCTCATGCTAACAACTCTCAAACGTCACAGAGAAGAAACACTGCAGTTATTGGTGAATAAGGTACCTATATTCAAAGTATGAGGTTATCACAGTAGCCCATATTCTTCTCTGAGTTAACTATTAAGAGAAATAGTTACACTGATCATGAACCTCTGCATCTCAACATGGTGACATCGAATGGGAACTTTCCACCAAGTACTTAGAAAAAAAGTGCCTCAAAATACTTTCCAATCGCAGAATAAAAGTCAGGATACAGTATAGTGGCTTCAGTCAGGGCGAAAACAGGGCGAAAAAAAGCCTCGCTCGCTCTCTGCCAGCCAAGTTTCACTGCCGATAACAACAGTAATCMTTCCAGAGATTGCGATCCTCCTCTAGAAGTGAATACGCTGTAACGACAGATGACTTCCTATCTCTGAAGGCCACTACCTCTCTATAACCGGTGAAAAATGCTGGGAATCCAAGCCTCTGAACATTTCCAGTCAAAAGTTGGGACACACCTACTCTTTCAAGGGTTTTTCTTATTATATATTTTTTTACTATTTTCTGCATTGTAGAATAATAGTGAAGACATCAAAACTATGAAATRACACATATGGAATCATGTAGTAACCAAAAAAGTGTTGAACAAATGCACTGTAGGCCTACTGAACCTTTCCAAATCATGTCCAATAAATTGAATTTACGACTGGTGGAGTCCAAGTTGTAGAAACAGCTCAAGGATGATCAATGGAAACAGGATGCATCTGAGCTCAATTTCGAGTCTCATAGCAAAGGGTCTGAATAATTACGTAACTAATGTATTTCCGTTTAAAAAAATATATAAATGTGCAAAAATCAACAACAAAAAATTGCTTTGTCATTATGGGGTATTGTGTGTAGATTGATGAGGATTTTAAAAAATGTAATACATTTTTGAATAAGGCTTTAATGTAACAAAATTTGGAAAAAGTCAAGGGGTCTGAATACTTTCCGAATGCACTGTATGTGGTTCAGTAGGCCTACAGTATATGTGGTTCAGTTGGCCTACAGTATATGTGGTTCGGTAGGCTTATATGTGGTTCAGTAGGCCTATATGTGGTTCAGTAGACCTACAGTATATGTGGTTCAGTAGGCTTATATGTGGTTAGGCCTATATGTGGTTCAGTAGGCCTATATGTGGTTCAGTAGGCTTATATGTGGTTCAGTGGGCCTATATGTGGTTCAGTAGGCCTATATGTGGTTCAGTAGGCCTATATGTGGTTCAGTAGGCCTATATGTGGTTCAGTAGGCCTATATGTGGTTCAGTAGTGTACTTTTCATGGTGTTACCATGCATCATGCTCCAATCAACTGAGCCATCAAATCCACATACAGAATCCTTTATTCATGCCACATCCTTTTTTTATGCTCGATTGTTATCTTCTTCTTTGAAAGGGACATTTCCCAACGCTGGTTGGCTGGGAGTATGGCTGGCTGAGACATTAGTTGAGTCTGTTCCCTGCCCCAAAGGCATCCGCTCTATGTGGTTTCCTAAACCTGTCAGTCTGCAATCCGCAGAGGCCCCGGTGACTCACTCACTTCCACGGTGGAGATACATGGGCCACCCTGCAACTATGCTGGCTGGGGACACTACAGAGATAAAGTGGGACCACAACAACGCACACCGTGCAGCTGGTCCACACCATCAGACCAGGGGGGTGCATAGGAGATGGTGTCTTCAGGGAGGGCAGGGGACAGGAGTGGGGGGGCAGGCAGTAGGAGTTGGTGCCACCCAATAACATTGTGGAGAGGGTTAGAAAAGAGAGAGAGGCAGAGGAAGGGAGAAGCAACCGAGAATTGGGATCAGATCAAAATATTAGAGGCTTTCAGTCTGATTTTGCCCTCGAGTCAAACTTGCTTAGGTCAGGCGACGCCACGATGTCCAAGAAGTGATTGCTCCGGTACCTGTCAACCCCTTATGGCACCTGCTGCCCCAATCACAGTCTGTTGCAGAATGTTTACACCTAGCCATTGTGATTAGATCTTGCAGGACCAGAACCACAGGACGCATTGTTTCACCGCTGACCACAAACACCTGTCATGTTCCTTGGTCTGTCTTAGAGTGTTTGGGAATTAACGGAAGCACCACGTTAACATAGGCCCCTCTTTTAGGAGGTGTGTGTGTGTGTGTGTGACAGGTGGGGTTCACTGTCACATACCGGGTGCGGACCAGGTGAGAGAGTGGGCTGGTAGGATGGTAGCAGCTGCATCCCACTGTTATGGGGATGCCTCCTAGGGGGGGACGGGGGAGGTCCGAGCTAACACGGCCACAGCTGCTGGGTGTGTAGTTAAAATTGCCAGGCTCTAAACAACCCCCTGAGCACCTCACACCTCTTGCAACACTCACACAAAATGGCCGCCGTCAAAAAGTGTCTACATTTATTTGGATAGGACACAAAAATAGCCAAAACAAACGTTAAACACAGAAATAAAGGGACATGTGGGTTAAGTGGGAGTGGGGGAGTGAGCCACCAAAAAAAAGGTGAAGAAAAGGAAAGGAAATTAGGCTGAGCCCCGTTGAAATGTCAGGTCACTGGAGCCCGGAATAAAATAGCAGTAAAGCGGCTGCCATAAAATACATGTATGTTTGCTTACCAGAGAGGTGTATCCTGTGAGCTGTCCTGTCCACAGTTCACAGTATAATTATAAGGGTATTGCGTTAGGTGTAAACTATCAATGTCTGGTTTCCATAATCCGTCAGAACCCATAAAGTGGCCTGGTTTGACGTGGTGGCCCTTGCGCCGGCCAACTCGTTACCAGCGCCTCCCCTCACAAAATGTCAAAAATATTTATCTTGTCTTTCACTACTCTGCCTTGCTTCTTTCTCTGTTCACCCGCCTCTCCCTCTCTCGCRGTCTTGTCAAACATAAATGCTTTCAGTGCTCCCCCCCTCAAAACTGTCCCCCTTTTTACAGTACCAGCCTCCTTCTGGGGGGTATGGGGGATGACGGACGAAAGCAAGGGCTTCCGAATTTCATTTAACAAGCAAAAGTCCAGTGACAACAAACAGAGCGGATCTGAGGGTGCTGGGTACAGGGGGCGAAGGAAATGTCTTCACAGCTGTGAATAGTTACAGCCTCCCCCCCCCTGTGGCTCCCCCCTCATGATAACCAAACATAAAAAATACATTTAGTACAAGTGCTGCAGGTTGCACTTCACCATCCTCTCAGCCACAGACCCCCTYGTGGAAACGTACCCCCGCCTCCCCTTTACAAGTTCTAATTAGAGGGTTGACAGTCCCCTATGGTGTGTGCAGAACTGCCACTCCAGCCAGACCTGTCACATAACCATGCAGACAGACGGATAACCCTGCAGACAGACTTCACCCTCCATCTCCCCCTTATATTCTTCATAACTTCTGTCACACTGCGATGTCCCGTTGTATGCCTCAGCTTGTGTGTGGGTTGGGGGGGGGGTGTAAGTGGGGGAGTCTTCGGGGAGAAATTAGACGACTATTCATAAAACTGACTGCTGAAAGTACAGTACAGTGCTGACTGTTTTTGAGATATGCAAATAACGTGGAAAAGCTCTCAAACCGAAGTACAGAAAATCTGACTGTCAAGATTTCAAGTTTTACGTTTTTATGGTCACATGCACAACTACAGTGAAATGCCTTTCTTGCTGGCTCTTTCCCAACAATGCAGTAATAAATAAATACAAAATKAAACATGAGAAATAAAAATAAGAAGAACACGAGAAAGTAAGTAAGCTATATACAGGGTCAGCGCAAATACCGTGTTTACAATGTGCATGGACACTGGAGTGGGAGGGTTAGATATCGTTTGGCATGGCAAACTCAACAAAATATAACTACGCACCCGAGGTTCCAAATGCCAAGCGGAGTCAAGAGCTGCATGAGGGGTAAAGATCTAACGAGGGGGAGAGGCGAGAGGGGTGGCCACCCCGCCAAGACTGCTAATAGGGCATGTGAAGAAGGAGGAAGTGCTGTTGTGGGGGACAGGGGGGGACGTGGACCGGGCCTGGGTACAGGGGTGGGGGGGGTGACCCAGCTCTCCCCAACCCTCCCTGCTCCCCCTTCCCCTCCAGCCAGACTGCAGGTGCCAGCCCACCTCAGGGTCCCCGCCAGGCTCTCATTAAGCCCGGTGCCATTCAGCTGGCTCCTAACACGCAACCCTGAGCGCATTGTGTTTCTCTGGCGGCCCTTGTCCTCCGCCTCCTTCTCTCAGCCATGTAGGAGTGATGGAAAAAGAGGACTTTTAAGAGAAGGAGTTCAAGGGGTTTTCTTTTTCTTCATTTGGTGTTTTAATATGAAGGCTTCAGGTGTGATGTAGTCTTGGTGGCTATCACCTTGGTTTGCATTTGTTTTTGTCTGTCACACCAGCACTCCCTCGTGCTCCCAGACGCCATTATCGTCACAGTCATCACCGGCATCAGACACAGGTCAGCCTGCTGGCAGGGTGCTGAAAGAATCACCTCAGCTTCCTGAATACACGCACACACTCAATAGTTTCGAAAACATACCCGTGAAACACATACAGCCTCAAGCTTGCACACACACACACACACACACACAGGCACGCACTTGCAACACACGCGCTCTCACTCACATCGAGACCTACTTACGTGCATACACACAGAGAGACAAACATAAACACACACATTGCTGAGTGACGAGGCTGACTCAGTCGGATCAGTTTCCACTTCCGTGAAATGTAAACATTAGCTTGTTTACCCTTTACCCCAGTGGTATTYAAACTTTTTCAGCAGGGACCCCATTTTTTYTGCACTCATTTCTGGGGAACCGATTTTTTTAGTAAGACTTTCTCGCGACCCCACCCCAAATCTAATGACACAACCTTAAAACTGGTTAATTTAGATTTTTACATTTAACAAATAACATTAAATTAATTATATTTTCATCTCTTATCAAATTAAAAGAAACCAATTAATATATTTACTCCATAAACCGTATCTTTGCTAAAAAACGTTTGTAAATTGTCCCACACAATAATCTGTACTCTTCATTTTTTGTTTCTTAAAAAAAAAACATGTAAATTATTTTGTTGACTCTACTGCAGTTCCCCCACGACCCCACCAGGGGTCATGACCCCGATTTGAATACACTGCTTTATCCCAAGCTGAGACTATGGTGAGAGTTCCTGTGTGTGTGTGGGTGTGTGTGTGTGTGTGTGTGTGTGTTGTGTGTGTGTGTGTCTGTGTGTGTGGTGTGTGTGTGTGTGGGTGCTGTGTGTGTGTGGTGTGTGTGTGTGTGTGTGAGATAGAGTGCGAAGAGAGAGATGACATAAAGAGTACTCTTTCTCCACTCCATAATCCTTCCATCCTGTCCCCTTCCTTTGGTCTGGCAGGAGTCCATGAGCACCAATTGAGTCTGCCAGGCAAGGACAGGGGTGGACGGAGGGACAGGGGGAGCATCCAAAGGGGTGGGTACCTGTGGATGTAGGAGGCAGAAGGGGGTGGGTGGGGGCAAGTAGACCGGGAAACCCTGTCAACAGGCTTAATTAAGAAAAAAAATATCTGGGCTATATCTAGCTCTCAAAATAGCAATTAGCTGCCCCAGTGTTTGAACATCCAGAAAAAGAGAGGGAGTGAGAGAATGAAAGAGATTAAAAAATCCCCCTGCATGTGAAGACCTGTGTCGGATTTCGAGGTAGACAAGGTCATCTTCTCCCTGTTTTCAATGGCTCGGCCCCGTAATCAGACCCTGCGCGAGGGCGACAAACCTGTTTTTGTCACAACGGAGTGCCCACTTGGTTTACATGCCCATTGTGTACACAACACCTCTGCCCTTCTCCTGCCCCCCCTAAACACACCCCACCCCCAACCTCCATCTTCCACCTGAACAGACGCCTGACACTTACCTGTCTAGCTATTCCTCCACCACACACCATCCCACCCCATGCCACCAACCAGAGAACCTGACCCCCTTTCCAAAGCCGCGCAATATCATTGGCAGAGTGTTGCTCCGTACAACGCTCAGTATGTTTGTAATTGTGTACCCTATCATTCCGGCTGGTAATCCCTACCAGCTGCCTCCCTCCCTCCCCCGTTTTTCCTGGCCCACTCCAACCCTCCCTCCCCCCGTACTGCAGAAACACTGAAGCTCCACTCCAAGTGTGTTCAACGGGCCCCGGTGGATACACCCTGTTGACAGTGCCAAGCCTTTTATGCACTGAAAACACAGTATTCCCTTTCAGCCACAGAGAGGATGATGGGGGGGGGGGGGCAAGGACAGCACCTTGACAGACTCCAAACTTCAAAATCTCTTTCCTCATATCTTCAAGTAGAGAGCAAGAAGGAGAGAGTGAATTGAGAAAGAGAAGCACAACAAAAAATGTACGCACAAAAGAGTGCATAATTAGGACAGGATATGGTAGGAGAGGGAGCTCTGGGGTAAAAAGAAAAAGAGAAGCAGGCTGGCTGGGGTCGCTTTCCCAGAAAGCCAAGCTGCGATACCCGACCCGTTTGAATGGAAACCAGATAATCTGTTAACACAAGGAATGGCCCAGATCCTGCCTGCAGACTGACATGGATAGGTTGGTTCCTGTTCCAATCCGCTGCGGTAGCAGTGTGTGCTTGCAGTGTTGCCRAGGCAACCGGGTGTTCCGGCCAAACTCTTCTCCCCACAGATGGGAGGGCAGGAGGCGTAAAACAACAGGTGGAACTTCCAGACAGGCACAGTAGGGGCACCTCACAAACCGAACACTGTGGYGGTGGGGCAAAACATACAGCAGGCGGAATAAGTTGAAGACCCCATCCAGCACAGTGCCTTGCTATACTAGCCATGTTACTCCTGTACTCATATCAAGTACGAAGTACCCAAATTAATATCAATAAAGGTACAATTTAGAACTTCTTTCAGCTATTTTTCACTGTGCTAAGCTCCATTGCTGTTATTTTGTACAAAATAATGTTGGTTAAAGTTGTTCAAGCCTGCGACCGACTGTTCATGCATTCAGCTCCCCAACCCTTCCACATACTGACAYGTTAACTGAAAAGACAACACCAATCGTAGAGTAGTAGGTTTGTCGATTTGCCTCCAGTGTGCGTGGGGTAGCATCCGAATGTCATGGCACTGTAAGGATCAAGTTTGGTTGGCATCCATTGAGCGGCCCATGGTACCATAAAGCTATTATTTACAATGGCCTTAACAACTATATAGGTTCCGGCTGAGGTTAACAGGAGGCCATGCCACTAAATCAAGCTGTGCAAAGGTAGCTATTTCAGCCTCTTTCTCCCAACCACATTCATATTTTAAGAGCTRYGACTCAGGGCCGGCCCGCCTATTAGGCAGGATTAGGCAGCCGCCCAGAGCTAAACTGACCAAGACGCACCTCCAACAACACTTTACATAATTCTGCTCCAAAACAATGAAAACTTCTCTCACCCAGTGGTATATGGGCTATTAAGGTGAGCGCTGATGCCGCCCCATGATAAGAAGTGCCCACTTTGCCAAAGGCAGGGGCGCAAAATATGCATCTCATCCATTCCCAGCGCGCCACTCCATGGTGCGGTTGGAATAACGCAGGGCTGTGGCGCTCCACCAACGCTCCGTCAAAGTCATCTAACATAAATCATGTCGCCTATACGTTAGAGTATATACATCTACTGTACAAAACATTAAGAACACATGACATAGACTGACCAGGTATGAATGCTGGTGAAAGCTATGATCCCCTATTGATGTCACTTGCTAAAGCCACTTCAATCGGTGTAGATGAAAAAAATATGGATTTTTAAGACTTGAGACAATTAAGACATGGATTGTGTATGTGTGCCATTCAGAGGGTGAACGGGCAAGACAAAAGATTTACAGCAGCTTGCGAAAGTATTCACCCACCTTGGCATTTTTCCTACTTTGTTGTCTTACAAACTGGAATTAAAATAGATTTTTKGGGGGTTTGTATCATTTGATTTACACAACATAACTACCACTTTGAAGATGCAAAATATTTTTATATTTTGAAACAAACAAGAAATTATACAAAAAAACAGAAAACTTGAGCGTTGCATAACTATTCACAACTATTCAGCAAATACAGCTGCAAGTCTCTTGGGGTATGTCTCTATAAGCTTGGCACATCTAGCCACTGGGATTTTTGCCCATTCTTCAAGGCAAAACTGCTCCAGCTCCTTCAAGTTGGATGGGTTCCGCTGATGTACAGCAATCTTTAAGTCATACCACAGATTTTCAATTGGATTGAGGTCTGGGCTTTGACTAGGCCATTCCAAGACATTTAAATGTTTCCTCTTAAACCACTCGAGTGTTGCTTTAGCAGTACGCTCAGGGTCATTGTCCTSCTGGAAGTTGAACCTCTGTCCCAGTCTCAAATCTCTGGAAGACTGAAACAGGTTTCACTCAAGAATTTCCCTGTATTTAGCGCCATCCATCATTCCTTCAATTCTGACCAGTTTCCCGGTCCTTGTTGATGAAAAACATCCCCACAGCATGATGCTGCCACCACCATGCTTCACTGTTGGGATGGTGTTCTCGGGGTGATGCGAGGTGTTGGGTATGCGCCAGACATAGCGTTTTTCTTGATGGCCAAAAAGCAAMATTTTAGTCTCATCTGACCAGAGTACCTTCCATATGCTTGGAGAGTCTCCCACATGCCTTTTGGCGAACAYCAAACATGGTTGCTTATATTTGTCTTTTAGCAATGGCAATTTTTCTGGCCACTCTTCCATAAAGCCCAGCTCTGTGGAGTGTACGGCTTAAAGTGGTCCTATGGACAGGTACTCAAATCTCCRTTGTGGAGCTTTGCAGCTCCATCAGGGTTATCTTTGGTCTCTTTGTTGCCACTCTGATAAATGCCCTCCTTGCCTGGTCCGTGAGTTTTGGTGGGCGGCCCTCTCTTGGCATTTAATGGTGCTCCATGGGATGTTCAAAGTTTTTKATATTTTTTTTATAACCCAACCCTGATCTGTACAACTTTAAAAAATAATGTCGACCCCTAATCTTAGTCCATGTAACTTATTRTGTGATTTGTTAAGCCATATTTTACTCCTGAACTAATTTAGGCTTGCCTAAACAAAGAGGCTGAATAATTATGCAACGACTATATTTGAGTGATACATTTTTTATTAATCTTTTAAAAATGTTTTCTTCCACTTTGACAGAGTATTTTGAGCAGATTGTTGACCAAAAAAATGACAATTATATCCATTTTAATCCCACTTTGTAATATAGCAAATTGTGAAGAAATCTTGCAAGGCACTGTAAAATTCAACTAATGCGAGTGCACCGGACTCTACCATATGGACACATTGATAGGCCTCCACCGTGAGCCATTTGCAGCTAAAGAAATGAGCGCATGGAACTCAGAGATAGCCTATAGGCCAAATAACTTCCATCGTCATCTAAGTAAAAAAATAGATAAAGCTGACAAATAAAAACAGTAGAAAATATCCTGATGAAAGTTCAGGTTCTTTCGATCACATTCATCTATCTACTCCGCCTGTCTGCCTCCCTTTCTATCTGTCTTGACTTGAGCTATCTAGTGAAGTGCAACATTGTATCAAATCAATCAACTGGGTTAGTCCCAAAGCTGTCAATAGCGAACTTGCAACATTGTATCAACTTGCCTATTCCTGGCCCTCAGAGTTTCCTGTGCCAGTGAGCTCGGGACATACAACTGTTTTTACACTATGGAAAACTGTTCAGGCATTTTATGACATTTCCACTGGATATACGGGATCCTCAGAGAATGATATTTTGCTCTTTCACACCATGGCTTGATGACTATTGAGGGGGAGTGTGGGAAAGATTTTTCAAATACTATGAGGAACAATTAGCCTGTCATTCGCAATGGATGTAAAAAAAACAGAMTTTGTTTACTTACTGTGTAAGGTGAAGAAAAAAATGACTGAGAAGCTCAGTAGCGGTGGTCAGAAATCAGACATCCCCAAATGGGCACTTTGCGCACAACAGGCCAGGAATCCTACATTATGAATTCTCAGAGATATGCGTCTATATCACCTCCACCCAGCCCTCCCTTTCYTCTTGTCTCAACATTTCAAATTATACTCAAAGACACATTATCTTTACACATATTTCAGATGCTTTTCACCGACAGCCTCAACTCAATCAGCTAGGCCTATTGCCACGCATGCTCTGTCAGGTATCTGGACTATAACGCCAATGCAACTACAAACCACACGGATAGGCAWTCATAAAAGTGCATTGCGGGGYGACACTGTATAGCYTAGGTTACTATTCTACTTTTTCGGGATAGGAGGACGACAWTTTWTTTTGTYTCGCCTAGGGCGGCGTATCGGCCAGGACCGTGCCTCCTGTGACTTTACAACAAGGAACAAATCTGAGCAATAAATGCCTAACACCTGACCCTCGTTCTATCCCAGCCTCTTTGTGATAATCACATATCTGAGCATGTGAAAAAAAAAGCATCTACAAAGCCCTTTTCCCTGTCTCCACCTCCGCTCCTCTGCTTCAAGAGCAAGGCGGCGCAACATTCTGCACCGTACGGGTTCAAACATCCCCTTCCTCCAAAGGGGAAGCAATTTCATTGTGTTCTCTGAGATAATTGCCAATCCTTTAAATGAAAGGGTTTTCTTGGTGCTGGGGTAATTACTAGATGCGCAGCAAGGGTCTGGTGAAGGGAAGAAAACATGACAGGCAGGTATTAAAATTCAGAGGGCGGGACAGGAAGGAAGTTGAGAGAGGGATGTGTTGAAAGAGAGAGAAGGAAGGAGGGGGAGGCGTGCTSTGCACCAGGGCTGGTCCTGTGTAGCCACCGTTTGGGGTTGAGGGAGGACATGTTTATGGTCGGAGGGTTGGGCCTTTTTTGATCCGGGTAAGCAACCCTCTGCCAAGTGCTGAAGACACATCTGCTCCCGAACCCTCCTTTGCAGTGGAACATGATTTATGTGGTGATCATTGACCTCTTTCCTAAATCATTGATCTTTTTTTAGGAACTTCCCATTGAAATATAATGCAGCTAAGATGAGCTGAGCTACTTGGCTAGTCTTTTGGTGAGCAGAGATGACTACGAGCACAAAAAGAGAATTCCTTCACAGTTTGACTTGCACAATACGAGTTCACAGGATCTTGACAGTGTTTTACTGATGCCATTGCTACATCTGTACACTACYGACTTCAAGGTCTGAAGGAAGACTCCAGCCCGAAACGTTTTTGAAGTAGACTAAGAGTAAGGATACAAATGCAAACAGAAGAGTTCCCAGAACAGAGCCCTGTGAAACAAATTGAAAATATGGTCTGGGATTGGTGCTACATAGATACCACAGTGAGGAGAATGGGGATTGGAACAGGAATTGGGATGGGTCTAGGAAAAGTGCGCAATGAGGAAAGKACATGGATGTGGGGATCAGGAAGGCAATGCTGAATCACAGCTGAGGGGAGGAGGGCACTAAAGGGCCTCACTGGGTGTGCGGCACCAGCTGTTGTCTAATTGTGTCCTGTCATTCAKAGTGATTTGCACCTCTGTCTCTCTTTATTTCGTACCCCTTCACTCTCTACTTGCCCTCTCGCTCCTCCACTTTTCTCCCCTCGGGTTTCTTTCCGCCWCCCTTTCTGTCTATCCTAAACCGACCGCCTGTCACCAACGTTTATTTTCATCAAGGACAACTCAATAGCATTAGATCGTTTTCCTTATAACGTGGCTAGCATGACCAGCATTTTCCGATAGATAGACGACAAGGTCATTCATCGCAAAAACTTATCAGGAGTCGTTCAATTAGAAAGCACATGTCGTTCAATCAAAAGTATCAACACGAAGAAGCGTAGTAACGTCTTGTATGTAGTAACGTCTTGTATGTAGTAACGTCTTGTATGTGTGCATCTGGATAGTGGAAGTCCAGACCACATCATTCCATCTCATGAAAGAACGATCCAATAAACGTTTTTCATTTCATATAGCACATTTCCTTTTTTATCTCTGTCTAGACATACAAAGACAAAGCACTTCTGCAGTGTTGCCAGGGAGTTACCTGTCCAAGGACTCTGGCTTGGAGAAAGGTGTGTTTATTGTCAAGCAATGGTAAAGAGGGGCAGACAGCACAGGGAGGAGGGAGGGTTAAGGCGTGAAACAATAGCCCCACTCAAGAGGAGGAGGAGGCCCGTAAGGGAAGCATTTTTCTGCAATTTGAGAAAGTGGAATCTGGTCRAATTGGTGTGTTCCGAGTTTCGATCGCATGAGGTATGTGAAGGGCAAGCGGGTGGAGGGTGGCCCTAATTTATACTTTGATACTTTTCAGGGGTTAGGGGTGGGGTTGGGTGGTGGTAGCAAAGCCTCACTAGTGCTGAGCAACATTCCAGATCAGACTGGCTGTCGCCATGGTGATGACTGAGGGGGCAAGCTTGGACAACGCAGGAGAGAGTGGACCCGGCAACAGATATAGTGACARACTGCGCCACAAGCTACAAAACAGACTCCAGCCGCAAGGTCAATCATTCCAACTAGCATTATCATTCTTTACGCCAGACAGACAATATTGGATTACAACAGAGTAAAACTSATAGCGGAAACAGTGCATATTTACAATACAAACCGAAACACTCATATTGTGTCATTGACCTAATACCAGTACCCCTCTAATCCATATTCATTTACTTTGGTATTAAATTACCTAATCAATATGTGCCTGTGGTATACTGTYGCGCCCTCGACAACTACTGTGATTATTATTATTTGACCATGCTGGTCATTTATGAACATTTGAAGATCTTGGTCATGTTCTGTTATAATCTCCATCCGGCACAGCCAGAAGAGGACTGGCCCACCCCTCATAGCCTGGTTCCTCTAGGTTTCTTCCTAGGTTTTGGCCTTTCTAGGGAGTTTTTCCTAGCCACGTGCTTCTACACCTGCATTGCTTGCTGTTTGGGGTTTTAGGCTGGGTTTATGTACAGCACTTTGAGATATCAGCTGATGTAAGAAGGGCTATATAAATACATTTGATTTGATAGATCTCCCTTTCAGTGCTGGCCAAAGAACCTATGGAATACCACCATTATGAACATAACCAATGTGGTAGAGCCTACAATTGTCCATACTGTATAGTTATTTAAAGAAATGCAATGTCGATTTGTATTTGATTTATTTAACCATTATTTTACCAGGTAAGTTGACTGAGAACACATTCTCATTTACAGCAACAACCTGGGAAATAGTTAGAGGGGAGAGGATGAGCCAATCGTAAACTGGGGATTATTAGGTGACCGTGATGGTTTGAGGGCCAGATTGGGAATTTAGCCAGGACACCGGGGTTAACACCCCTACTCTTATGATAAGTGCCATGGGATCTTTAGTGACCAAAGAGAGTCAGGACACCCGTTTAACGTCCCCACCCAAAAGACGGCTGCCTACACAGGGCAACGTCCCCAATCGCTGCCTTGGGGGCATTGAGTGCCTCCTACTGGCCCTCCAACACCACTTCCAGCAGCATCTCCAATCCAGGGACCGACCAGGACCATCTGAATAATCTGACACTGCTCTTTCCAAGACACTCACTCTCAGTACACTAGACTCAAACCAGCAATAGTCGTAAATCCTGTTTTCAGAGACTTATATCTTCTATTTTACAAGAAGATATTAGTTGAAACTTTCCTGACCTTGGGCACTGTGCGTGAAACACCACACCATACACAAGTCTATTTCTGTATTTGTCTTACTGTAAACTCCTTGCAATTTAATTATACACTCCTGGTCTGTGACATGAATAGTGGTGTATATAGACACAAAAGTAGATGCTTATTGAAATGTACAAGAAGGAACTGGCTGATAATTCTTTTTAATTAGATAGGTAGTGGCTAGCTAAAAGCTACAGGCTAACTGTATATCTGTGTGGTGGCCAGCTCTGGTTGCTAATGGCTGGGTTAATGGTGCAAGTGCAGCAGCACTTGCCGTCTGACATTCTGTCATGTACGCTCATTTAAAACTCTGCCAACTAACCGCTCCTCCAGTTGTGTAACACTCCGGATCTAGGTGATTCCTTTCGGCATAAAAAAACACCCTGCGTTTCTAAAGATAGATAAACTGGCCTATTCGCATGCTGTCAAATGCTTCATCTCAAAACAAACAAACCCAAAAGTCTGTCTTTTTCCGGTAATATGAATCATCTTCGAATCTCTCTTGAGCAACACGGATAGTGTGAGCAACATTATGTTATGGTGCACTAATACATGCAAAAGACAATAGTGTACACAATTAAACATGTGAAAAATAGGATGTAGTCTACACTCCTACATGCTATTGCAGGGAGGGCTGTTATTCTGTGGAATGATGATGACTTTGATAATGCAGTGTTGATAATGCAGCATTGATGGGCTGTGAAGAAATGTTTTACCACCTGAGCATAACAGCAGGCACATAACCCATGAACCTGCACAAAGTAAACAGGTAGAGACCCAGTACACACCCTTCGACACACACACCCTTCGACACACACGCAAAGATACACGCGTGCGCACACACACACACCTTTTCACAACACCTCACAGCCCATTTCCTGCTCCGGCAGCAGATTATCTCACTAGAAGAATGGGCCGCCAAAAAAAAGGGATAATCGCCTTTGCCCCTCCCCTACGCACCACGCTTACGCCTCGCTCCGCTCTTGCTCCCCCCTACCTACCTACCCTCCTCCCTCTCTCCCACGCCACCTACTCCAATCCCCTCTCCAACCCACCTAGCCATCCTTCTCTCTCCCCGGAACTACCGCGTCATACCCTCTCTCCCCCGCAATTCCCCCTTCACCCGCCAACCACCCTCCTCCCCCTCTCCAACTTATCTACGCTTCGATTCTCTATTCCAACCACCTACCTTCCCCCATCCTCCTGCCTCTCTCTCCACCCTTCTTTCCGGACAACCTACCTTCGCTTCCCTTCTCTCCGCCCTACCTGTATCCCCCCGCCCCCTACCTACTCTTCTCCGCTCTCTCTGTACTTCGACGCAAGGTGAGGATGGCACAAAAGGAACACCTGGCAAACAGGGATGTAGCCACCCTCGCCCCCCGATCCCTTTTCAGAGGCGCTCGGCCCCACAGCCACAGGAATGGCAAACAAGACTTTCAGGAGGGGCTCCGGCTGCCCCAGGCTCGCCTTTCACAACGACAGGAAGTGGCTATTCAGCACCGCAGGAAGCTGCATCTACATGTCCCACTGCACTCCTCCAGAAACAACTACGTCTGGGTGAAAAAGTGAGTGAGTGAAATGTGTGTGTATGTGTGAGTGAGTGAGGCAGAATGGGAGAAAGAGAGATAAAGGGAGGGAGGAGGATAAAAGGAGGGAGGTAGGGAGAGGAAAGAGAGAACAGGGATATACAGTGCATTCAGTGAAATGTATTCAGACCCCTTCACTTTTTCCACATTTTTGTTACAGCCTTATTCTAAAATTGATTAAATTATTATTTTCCCCTCATCAATTCTACAAAAAATACCCCACAAGGAAAAAGCAAAAAAATGGTTTTGAAGAACATTTTGCAAATGTATAAAATAGCAAAAACGCTTCAGACCCTTTGGCTATGATTTGGAAAGGCACACATCCACGTCTATATAAGGTCCCCCAGTTGACAGTGGATGTCAGAGATAAAACCAAGCCATGAGACGGAAGGAATTGTAAAACTCCGAGACAGGATTGTGTCGAGGCACAGATCTGGGAAGGGTACCAACAAATTCTGTAGCAGTTGAGGTCTCCAAGAACACAGTGGCCTCCATATTTTTAAAATGGAAGAAATTTGGAACCACCAATACTCTTCCTAGCGGCTGGCGGCAGCGCCAAACTGAGCTCCAGAGTTCCTCTGTGGAAATGGGAGAACCTTCCAGAAGGACAACCATCTCTGCAGCACTCCACCAATCAGGCCTTTATGGTAGAGTGGCCAGACGGAAGCCACTCCTCAGTGAAAGGCACATGACACGCTTTGAGTTTACCCAAAAGGCACCTAAAGGACTCTCAGTCCATGAGAAACAACTATTGTCTGGTCTGATGAAACCAAGATTGAACTCTTTGGCCTGATAGCCAAGCGTCACGCTCATCACCTGGTCAATACCATCCCTATGGTGAAGCATGGTGGTGGCAGGGACTATGAGAATGGTCAGGATCGAGAGAAAGATGAATGGCGTAAAGTACAGAGAGATCCTTTATGAAAACCTGCTCCAGAGCGCTCAGGACCTCAGACTGGGGTGAAGGTTCATCTTCCAACAGGACAACGACCCTAAGCACACAGCCAAGACAACGCATGAGTGGCTTCGGGACAAGTCTCTGAATGTCCTTGAGTGGCCCAGCCAGAGCCCAGACTTGAACCGTATCGAACATCTCTGGAGAGACCTGAAAATAGCTGTGCAGTGACGCTCCCCATCCAACCTGACAGAGCTTGAGAGGATCTGCAGAGAGAATGGGAAAAACTCCCCAAATATAGGTGTGCCAAGTTTGTAGCGTCATACCCAAGAAGAATCGAGGCTGTAATCGCTAGCAAAGGTGCTTCAACAAAGTACTGAGTAAAGGATCTGAATACTTAGATGGCATTTTTGCTTTGTCCTTATGGAGTTTGCAGGCCATGGAAGAAATTGACATTTTAACCTTCCAGGAACTTTGTACAGATCCTTGCGACATGGGGCCGTGCATTATCATGCTGAAACATGGTGGTGGCGCATGAACGGTGGTGGCGCATGAATGGCACGACAATGGGCCTCAGGATCTAGTCATAGTACAGTGCCTTGCAAAAGTATTCACCCCCTTGGCGTTTTTCCTATTTTGTTGCATTACAAACTGTAATTTAAATTGATTTTTATTTGGATTTCATGTAATGGACATACACAAAACAGCCTAAATTGGTGAAGTGAAACAAAAAATATAACTTGTTTAATTKTATTTATTTTTTTAAATAGAAAAATAAATAAGATCTTGTGCAACCAACTACCTTCAGAAGTTACATCATTTGTTAAATAAAGTCCACCTGTATGCAATCTAAGTGTCACATGATCTGTCACATAATCTCAGTATATATACACCTGTTCTGAAAGGCCCCAGAGTCTGCAAAACCACTAACCCTGTTTGAGACAAGGGGGGCTGTTTTCACTTTTGGAGAAAATCGTATGATATTAAACGGCTCGTACTCAATTCTTGCTCGTACAATATGCATATTATTATTATCATAATGGATAGAAAACAGTCTCTAGTTCTAAAAGCGTTTGAATTATTTCTCTAAGTGAAACAGAACTCTTTTAACAGCCATTTTCCTATCCGGAAGTGAGATTTCCAAATGCGAAGTCCTCTTCTAAGACCTTGTCTATAAAAGGGCATGTCACTTATGACTGTAGAAACACGTCATACACCTTCCCCTGGGTGTCATGCGGAAGTGAGAGCAGAAATCAGTTGATTATCTCGTTCAGGGGTGTGATACAACATCTTGCAGAGTGAGAAGTGCGCACTTACCTTTTTTTGGAAGGCGCGAAGTTGGATCTGTACTCGGCTCATGGAAGAACTTTTTAAAGGTGAATAATCTCTGGCTTCGATTTTCTTTGATACATGTCACAATATCATCCTAAAGTATGTTTTTTCAATATAGTTTAATTAATATTATTGAAATTTATTCTGGACTTTAGACGTGATGGTACGCAAGAATTGTTCAAGAATGAGAGGTTAGCATCGCACGGCAAGTGTGCTTGCTAATTCAGAGGGAAATTGTTCGTTCTGAGATCGAAATAAAACGTTTCTGAACAAAGGACCCCTTGGAGAACATTCTGATTGAGATCAACAAAGATAAGGACCAATTTGGGATGCTTTTTCATATATCTGTCGAACTGTGCTAACGCTACCGTTTGACTAGAATCGATGCTGCTGTGTGCTAGCTATTGTAGTAAGCTAATATAACGATATATGTGTTTTCGCTGTAAACACTTCAACAATCGAAATATTCTGTATTCACAAGATATTTGTCTTTCATTAGCTATCCACCATATATTTGTCTGAAATGTTTTATGATGAGTAATTAGGTAGTTGACGTTGGTGTCGTATTTTCTCTGGCTACTCCCGTGCGATTTTGACTGTAGCTATGATGGTAGCAGTAATGTAAAACTGATTTATAGCTAAAATATGCAATTTTTTTAACAAAACATAGATTTATTGTGTAACATGTTATAGACTGTCATCTGAGGTAGTTTTCTAGTTATTTAGGTTGGTTCTAGGTTAGTTAGGTTGGCTTGTGCATGCTACCTGCAGCCTACTTGTGCGTGTGAAAAATGTCTGTCTGTCTTTTTTTAATTTGGTGGTGACCCTAACATAAATATGTGGTGTTTTCTCTGTAAAACATTTAAAAAATCGGACATGTTGGCTGGATTGACAAGATGTTTATCTTTCAAATGCTGTATTGGACTTGTTAATGTGTGAAAGTTAAATATTTCAAATAATTTTTKGGGGGAATTTGCCGCTCTGCCTTTTCAATGGAATGTGGGAGGAGTGCCGCTAGCGGCACCCCTGGCCTAAACAGGCTAAGCAAGKGGCACCACCAAGCAAGCGGCACTAAGACCAAGGAGCTCTCCAAACATGTCAGGGACAAAGTTGTGGAGAAGTTCAGATCAGAGTTGGTTATAAGAAAATATCAGAAACTTTGAATGTCCCACGGAGCACCATTATATCCATTATAATTAAAAAAATATATTATGGCACCACAACAAACCTGCCAAGAGAGGGCCAACCACCAAAACTCACAAACCAGGTAAGGAGGGCATTAATCAGAGAGCCAACAAAGAGACCAAAGATAACCCTGAAGGAGCTGCAAAACTCCACAGTGGAGATTGGAGTATCTGTCCATAGGACCACTTTAAGCCGTACACTCCACAGAGCTGGGCTTTACGGAAGAGTGGGCAGAAAAAAATGAGCAAACATGTTTGGTGTTTGCCAAAAGGCATGTGCGAGACTCCCCACACATATGTAAGAAGGTAGTCTGGTCAGATGAGACTAAAATTGATATTTTTGGCCATCAAGGAAAACACTATGTCTGGTGCAAACCCAACACCTCGCGAACACTATCCCCATGGTGGCAGCACCATGCTGTGGGGATGTTTTTCATCGGCAGGGACTGAGAAACTGGTCAGAATTGATGGATGGCGCTAAATACAGGGAAATTCTTGAGGGAAACCTGTTTCAGTCTTCCAGAGATTTGAGAYTGGGATGGAGGTTCACCTTCCAGCAGGACAATGACCCTAAGCATACTGCTACAGCAACACTCAAGTCGTTTAAGTGGAAACATTTAAATGTCTTGGAATGGCCTAGTCAAAGCCCAGACCTCAATCCAATTGAAAATCTGTGGTATGACTTAAAGATTGCTGTACATCAGTGGAACCCATCCAACCTGAAGGAGCTTGAACAGTTTTGCCTTGAAGAATGGGCAAAAATCCCAGTGGCTAGATGTGCCAAGCTTATAGAGACATACCCCAAGAGACTTGCAGCTGTAATTGCTGCAGAAGGTGTCTCTACAAAGTATTGACTTTGGGGGGGGGGGGTGAATAGTTATGCACGCTCAAGTTTTCAGTTTTTTTGTGTTGTTTGTCTCACAAGAAAAACTATTTTGCATCTTCAAAGTGGTAGTTATGTTGTGCAAATCAAATGATACAAACCCCCMAAAAATCCATATTAATTCCAGGTTGTAAGGCAACAAAATAGGAAAAATGCCAAGGGGAGTGAAYACTTTCRCAAGCCACTGTATCTCTATGCGTTCAAATTGCCATCGATAACATGCAACATGTTGTCCGTAGCTTATTCCTGCCCATAMCATACCCCAAACGCCACCATGGGGCACTCTGTTCACAACGTTGATGTTAGCAAACCGATTTCCCACACAACACCATATATGTGGTCTGCAGTTCTGAGGCCGGTTAGACATACTTCTCTAAAACGATGTTGGAGGCAGCTTATGGTAGGGAAATTAACATTAAAACTCTGGCAACAGCCCTGGTAGACATTCTTGCAGTCACCATGCCAACTGCACGCTCCCTCAAAACTTGAGACATCTGTGGCATTGTGTTAAATCAGTTTCTGATATGCCACACCTGTCAGGTGGAGGGATTATCTTGGCAAAGGAGAAATGCTCACTACCAGGGGCGTAAACTAATTTGTGCACAAAATTTGATTTCAGCTCATGAAACATGTGACAGACACTTTACATGTTGCGGTTATATTTTGGTTAATTGTTTATCACAACAGTGTTAAAATAACATCCTAGCAACAGCCTAGAATCTCACACTGTCCCTTTGATCGAAATCACAGTTAACATTTACATTTCAGTCATTTAGCAGAYGCTCTTATTCAGCGTGACTTACAGTTAGTGCATTCATCTTAAGATAGCTAGGTGGGACAACCACATATCTCAGTAATAGTAAGTACATTTTTACTCAATAAAGTACACTACCAGTCAGGAAGAATCAGTGACACGCTCAATACGGAAGTGGTCCAATGAAGCGGATGCAAGGCAACAGGACTGTTTCGCTAGCACAAACAGCGATATCTTCCAGATCACGATAACATGAGGAGTTTTACCACATTATTAATTAACAGTACCCTCCACATGTCCGTAGTGTACTATCCCAAGCACAACCATCGTATTAACCAACATTCACACTGACTACGAGCTAGAGCTCGCTGCTTATCAAGGCAACAGACCAATCTCGACGCTATACAAACATCCCGCTACGAACCTCTGACGAGCCATCTAAACAGGCAACAGCCAACCTACAGACTAAACCGAATCCTACTACCGCCGCTCTGCACATTCTCGGATGTGCAGACTCTGCCAAACTTTCAAACTCATTACAAAGGAAACCCAGCCATCGAGCGCCCAGTACGCCAGACGAGCTAAAGCCTTCTATGCTGCTCTGAGGCAAGCTATTAGAACCATGCATGAGATCACCAGCACGTCCGGACAACTGTGATGATCTTGCTACCGTAGCAGATGTGAGTAAGACTTTAAAACCGGTAAACAGTCACAAGCCGCAGGGCCAGAGAATATCCAGACACATACGCTGACCATGCTGACCAGCTAGCGGTGTCTGACTGACATTTCAACCTCTCCTGACCCAGTTTGTAATACCTACATGTTAATAAAATATCCCATACACTCACATCGTAGCCATGAAAGCTTTAAAGGCTGGTCATGCTTAACACCATCATCCCAGACACCCTGGACCCACTCCAATTCACATACCACCCCAACAGATCCCAGATGACGCAATCTCCTATGCAACTCCACACTGCACTCTCCCACATTGACAAGAGAACACTTTGTGAGAATGCTGTTTATAGACTACAGCTCAGCATTCAACACCATAGTGCTCTCCAAGCTCATCACTAAGCTCATGACCCTGGGACTGAACATCTCCCTCTGCAACTGGATCCTGGACTTCCTGACGGATGCCCCCAGGTGGTGAGGGTAGGCAAAAACACATCCACTACGCTGACCCTRAACATGGGAGCCTTCCTGAGTGAGGTTGGGTCCTACTCTACGGATGTTGTAGAGCATGAATCTGTAAGGRGCAAGTCACTGCTTTGATGTTTGCAGAGAACAACAGGGTGTTGTCCAGGGTCACGCYAAGGTTCTTTGCACTCTGGGAGGGGGACACCGTGGAGTTKTTAACCGTGATGGAGGTCTTGGAACGGGCAGGCCTTCCCCGGGAGAAAGAGCAGCTCCGACTTGTTGAGGTTGAGCTTGAGGTGGTGGGCASACATCCAAGTTGAGATATTTACCAGGCAAGCAGAGATGTGTACCTTAGCCATTGTTATAGCGAACTGAGGTCAAATTCAGAGGAATCAGAGATGCCAAACAGTGCAGAGCCGTAGCCCTTCTTCCTTCGGCTTTTCAAATGATAATCATAAAAGAAAGAAAACATGAGAAAATGACTAAACAGAAAGGCATTTTGTTCTGGCGCATTCAAAAGAGGAGGAAAGGACCAGAACATCAGAACACGGTGAGCGCTGAAGATGATGAAGCTCCTTTCACACACCAATACAGGTACCTGTACTAGAAAAAGCAGCCCTCCTCTCTAATCCTTTGTAAAAGCCAGGATGTTGTTGTAAGCCGATGCCCCCAGACCTATTGATATTAAAGCTATCAACGTGGCGCATCAAATTGCACACCAGCCTTCATGTGATGACCCCCATGCAGGTCTGCTGAGAAGAGACTGTGTGTGTGTGTGTGTGTGTGTGTGTGTGAGTAAGTGAGAGACAGACAGACAGACAGGTACAGCCTCCACCATCAAACTTCCTGTTTACCCAGTAGGCAAACTGCTGTTAGGCCAAAGAGAAGGGGCAGGGGGAGTGAGGACAAGAAGGGATAGGAAAGAGACAGGAGGAGGTCACAGCGGATGGGCCCTGTTCAAAGCCCGGTGTTATGTGCTTCAGGAAGGATGCCCCGTCGAGTATTTATAACCTACAACCTTTTTAGAGCCCCTGCTTCAGCCCAACCTGCACTCTGGGCTCTTTCTGCGCTGGGCCCSGCTATACTGTAATACTAAAGCACTTGTGGGCTTGTAAATCTCTCAAAGAGAACCCAGGGCTTCCTACGTCTGCTAAAACAGCAGAGGAGCCAACATGACTTGAGAGTGGCTATTTGCCTGTCAAAATTAATCTTGGGTATCGGTTTTGACTCGAGGTGGCTTTTACTGTGTTTGAAGAAAAGGAATGAGTGCAGTGTACAGTTCTACTTTTACGGATAGTTATATAATTTTCTGTGAGAGGAACAAAATACAGAAACGGCTAGGCTATAGGAGCACCAAAAACAAGTCATTTGAGCTCTTATTTCAAGCTGACTATCTTTSATAGCCTCTCAGTGGCAGATGGAACTACAATACTCACATCCAACAAATCACCAACATTTTAATATTTTAYCTTTATTTAACTAGAAGTCAGTTAAGAACAAATTCTTATTTTCAATGACAGCCTAGGAACAGTGGKTTAACTGCCTTGTTCAGGGGCAGAACGACAGATTTTTACCTTCTCAGCTCGGGGATTCGATCTTCAAACCTTCCGGTTACTAGTCCAACGCTCTAAACACTAGGCTACCTGCCGCCCCGTCATAAAAGTCATGAAAACTCACCCATTTTATTGTTTTGTAGTTCAACATACACTGAACAAAAATATAAAGTGCTGGTCCCATGTTTCATGAGCTGAAAGAAAAGATTCCAGAAATGTTCCATACGCACAAAAAACTTATTTCTCTCAAATTTTGTGTATAAATAAATATCCATTCAGCTGACAGGTGTGGCATATCAAGAAACGGATTAAACAGCATGCTCATTACACAGGTGCACCTTGGGCTGGGGAAAATAAAAGTCCACTATAAAATGTGCAATTTTGTCACACAACACAATGCCAAAGATATCTAAAATTTTGAGGGATTGTGCAATTGGCATGCTGACTGCAGGAATGTACACCAGAGCAGTTGCCAGACAATTTAATGTTAATTTCTCTACCATAAGCCGCCTCCRACGTYGTTTTAGAGAATTTGGCAGTACGTCCAACTGGCCTCACAACCACAGACCACATACTGTATATGGCTTCGTGTGGGTGAGTGGTTTGCTGATGTCAACGTTGTGAACAGAGTGCCCCATGGTGGCAGTGAGGTTATGGTATGGCCAGGCATAAGCTACGGACAACGAACACAATTGCATTTTATCGATGGCAATTTTAATGCACAGAGATACCGTGATGAGATCCTGAGGCCCATTGTTGTGTCATTTATCCGCCGCCATCACCTCATATTTCAGCATGACAATGCACGGCCCTATGTCGCAAGGATCTGTACACAATTCCTGGAAGCTGAAAATGTCCCAAATCTTCCATGGCCTGCATTCTCACCAGACATGTCACCCATTGAGCATGTTTCAGATGCCCTGGATCGACGTGTACGACAGGGTGTTCCAGTTCCCACCAATATTCAGCAACTTAGCACAGCCATTATAGAGGAGTGAGACAACATTCCACAGGCCAAAATCAACAGCCTGTTCAACCCCTTGACTTTTCCCCATTTTGTCATGTTACAGTGTTTTTTCCCTCATCAATCCACACACAATACCCCATAATGGCAAAGCGAAAAACAGGTTTAGAAATGTTTGCACATTTATTAAAAATAAAAAACTGAAATATCTTATTTACATAAGTTTTCAGACCCTTTACTATGAGACTACGAAATTGAGATCAGGTGCATCCTGTTTCCATTGATCATCCTTGAGGTGTTTCTACAACTTGATTGGAGTCCACCTGTGGTAAATTCAATTGATTGAACATGATTTGGAAAAGCACACACCTGTCTATATATATTTTTGTGAGGAAAAATTCGGACTTTGTCATCTCAAAGTCAATGTTCACTCTCCAAATCTTAGCGTCTAACATCAACCACTCAGATGACTTTGTTGATTCTCTCACGACACACTAGCTACCTACAGTATAATTGTCGCTACTCTTTATGCAAAGTAGTTAAAACTATAATTAAAAAACTCTCAATGGCCGGTTGCTGTTGCACTGTTTAAGACATTTTAGCACAATATCTATGTAGCAGATATCAAGTGGACATATCAATTTTCCCCCAAAACAAACTCAAATAACTCATTTCCCTTTTAAAAAAAATTCAGCAAAATATTTCTCAATCAAAGGACCCAGAGAAAACTGTTTTTCCAGTTGTCAGTATGCATCTCTACACTTCTCTGTGGGACCTCGTGCAGTAACTCATGCATATTGACAACCATATGGAATAATGCTCTCCCTTGCTTTGCTCCGCATAACACACTTCAAACTCAGAGCCACAAAGCACATTATTTTTTTTATACCCCGGTGAGCCTTTCCTCTGGTATCTCAATAAGAATGCAAACATTTTGAGACACGTTGGAAAACGACATACGCAGACATTGACCAGAAGTTTGAAATATGGGTTTCTCTACAGTTGCCCCACGAAATTGGAAACAGTGAACAGCTCACTTAATTTATATCTAACGGGTATCATTTGTTTGTCTAACTGTCAATTTTGACACTGTTTAGGGATAGGCAGAGCATAATTGTACTGTTGGTGAGTGCTAAGCTGGAGTAGCACAGCGTGTCCTGGTGTCACCAGCGGAGGTGGAATGTAGAGTACATATTTACCTTATACTTGCTTATATAACTGGGAAAAAACAAGAGGCCCCATTCAATCAAAACAGAAAGGAGGATTTCCTGCAAGTGAGGATGAAAGTTTGAATCCATATGCAGTTGTTTAGTTCATGGGAATTCATTTTTCTGTCAATGATAGCAAGCTGTCCAGGCCCTGAGGCAGCAAAGCAGCCCCAAACCATGATGCTCCCTCCACCATACTTTAATGTTGGGATGAGGTTTTGATGTTGGTGTGCTATGCCTTTTTTTTCTCCACACATACTGTAGTGTTGTGTGTTCCTTCCAAACAACTCAACTGTAGTTTCATCTGTCCACAGAATGCCAGTAGCGATGTGGAACATCCAGGTGCACTTTTACATATTTTTTTTGAATGGGGCATGCTTATTTAAGATGGTGAGGAAAGCACTTTTAAAGAATAACCAGACATCCTCTACTAACGGAATGAGGTCAATATCCTTCCAGGATACCCAGGCCAGGTCAATTAGAAAGGACTGCTCGCTGAAGTGTTTTAGGGAGCATTTGACAGTGATGAGGGGTGGTCATTTGACGCATTACGGACCCATTACGGATGCAGGCGATGAGGCAGTGATCGCTGAGATCCTAGTTGAAGACAGCAGAGATGTATTTAGAGGACAGGTTGATCAGGATGATATCATAGGATGCTATATCTATGAGTTGTACCTGGTAGGTTCCATGATAATTTGTGTGAGATTGAGGGCATCTAGCTTAGATTGTAGGACGCCCGGGGTGTTAAGCATATCCCAGTTTAGGCCACCTAACAGTATAAACTCTGAAGATAAATGGGGGGAGATTATTTCGAATATGGTGTCCAGGGCACAGCTGGGGGCTGAGGGGGGTCTATAACAAGCGGCAACAGTGAGAGACTTATTTCTGGAAAGGTGGATTTTTAAAAGTAGAAGCTCGAACTGTTAGGGCACAGACCTGGATAGCATGACAGAACTCTGCAGGCTGTCTCTGCAGTAGATTGCAACACCACCCCCTCTTTGGCAGTTCTATCTTGGCAGAAAATGTGTAGTTGGGGATGGAAATTTCCGAATTTTTGGTGGCCTTCTTACCTACCTGAGAATATGTGGGACGTGAGCATCCCACCTAGCCAACATCCAGTGAAAATGCAGAGCGCCAAATTCAAATAAATTACTATTAAAAATATAAACTTTCATGAAATCACACACTTCAATATACAAATTAAAGCTACACTTGTTGTGAATCCAGACAATGTGTCAGATTTCAAAAATGCTTCACGGCGAAAGCAAACAATGCTATTATCTGAGGATAGCACCCCAGCAAACAATCACAGACCATCATATTTCAACCTCCCGGCGCGACACAAAAACGCAGAAATAAAGATATAATCATGCCTTACCTTTTGATGAGCTTCTTCTGTTGGCACTCCAATATGTCCCATAAACATCACAATGGTCCTTTTGTTCGATTAATTCCGTCGATATATATCCAAAATGTCCATTTATTTGGCGCGTTTGATCCAGAAAAACACCGGTCCAACTCGCTCAACGTGACTACAAAAGTTACCTGTAAGCTTTGTCCAAACATTTCAAACTACTTTTGTAATACAACTTTAGGTATTTTTAACGTAAATAATCGATAAAATTGAAGACGGGATGATCTGTGTTCAATACTGGAGGAAAACAATGTGTAGCATGCTTTCTTGTCACGCGCCTCTAACAAACAGTACACTTTACTCGACCCTCGTTCTGAACAGGGCTACTTCTTCATTTCTCAAAGGAAAAACCTTAACCAATTTCTAAAGACTGTTGACATCCAGTGGAAGGATAGAACTGCAGGAAGGTCCCTTAGAAATCTGGATTCCCAATGAAATCCCATTGAAAAGAGAGTGACCTCAAAATATGAAAGGTTTGTCCTCTGGGTTTTGCCTCCAAATAAGTTATGTTATAGTCACGACATGATTCAAACAGTTTTAGAAACTTCAGAGTGTTTTCTATACAATGCTAATAATAACATGTATATATTACATCTGGGACTGAGTAGGAGGCAGTTTCCTCTGGGCAAGCTTTTCATCCTAACGTGAAAATGCTGCCCCCTATCTACAAGAAGTTAAAGGTCTTACATAGGCTACGCTGGTGCGGCTGGTGTCTTCATGCATGGTTCAGTGTTGCTTGTCTTGAAGCGAGTATAGAAGGCAATTAGATAATCTGGTGGCTCGCATCACTGAGCAGCTCGCTGCTGGGTTTTCCTTTGTTATTCCGTGATAGTTTGTAAGCCCTGCCACATCCGACGAGCGTCAGAGCCAGTGTACTAAAAATTGTCAGACTCCAGCCACCCTGGTCATAGACTGTTCTCTCTTGCTAACGCACGGCAAGCGGTACCGGAGCGCCAAGTCTAGGTCCAAAAGGCTTCTTAACAGCTTCTACCCCCAAGCCATAAGACTCCTGAACAGCTAATCAAATGGCTACCCAGACTATTTGCACTGTCCACCCCCCTCTTTTACGCGTCTCTTTTTTAAAATATCTATGCACAGTCACTTTAATTCTACCTACATGTACATAATTACCTCAATTACCTCGACTAACTTATGCCCCCCCGCACATAGACTCTGTACCGGTACCCCCTGTAATAAGCCTCGCTACTATTATTTTACTGCTGCTCTTTAATTACTTTTAATTTTGATTTTTACTTAATTATTATTTTTCTTGAAACTGCATTGTTGGTTAAGGGCTCGTAAGTAAGCATTTCACTGTAAGGTCTACACATGTTGTATTCAGAACATGTGAGAAATATTTGATATGATTCTATTTGGTATATTTGATTTGAGTATGATTCGGTCTTATTCCTGTATTGTCGCTTTGCCTGTTTGATGGTTTGTCGGCGAGCATAGCGGGATTTCTTATAAGCGTCCAGGTTAGTGTCCCGCTCCTTGAAGCAGTAGCCCTAACCTATTGCTCACTGGAGATGTTGCCTGTAATCCATGGCTTCTGGTTGGATATGTATGTACGGTTACTGTGGGGACGACGGCACTTATTAATGAAGTCGTGACTGGATGTGGTAAACTCCTCAATGCCATCGGATGAGTCCGGGAACGTATTGCAGTCTGTGGTAGCGAAACAGTCCTGTTGCTTTGCATCCGCTTCATCAGACCACTTCCATATTGAACGTGTCACTGTTAGTTCCGGTTTGAGTTTATGCTTGTAAGCAGGAATCAGGAGGATAGAGTTATGGTTAGATTTGCCAAATGGACAGCGAGGGAGAGCTTTGTATGTGTCTCTGTTTATGTTGTAAAGGTCATCTAGGGTTTTTTCACCTCAGGTGACATGCTGGTAGAAATGAAGTAAGACGGATTTCAGTAGAGGCGGTTTATTTATTTGCTGCCGAGTGTCGGGAATAAGGGCCTGGTCCTTGTGAGAAGTATGTCGTGCGCCACTGACCCGTTGAAGTAGAAATCTTTATCCTAATTGAAGTTAGTGATCGCTGTTCTGATTTACAGAACCTCTTTTTGGCCATAGGAAACGATGGCGGAAACATTATGTACATAAAAAGTTAAGATTAGTAAAAAGGCTGCTATACACAGCGTAGGTCTGGGCGATAGAAAAAAGTTAGCGTTTGAAAGTTTAACTTGAGGGCCTCCCGAGTGGTGCAGTGGTTTAAGGCACTGCATCGCAGTGCTAGAGGCGTCACTACAGACCCGTGTTCGATCCCAGGCTGTATCACAACCGGCCATGATCGTCAGTCCCATAGGGCAGAGTACAATTGGCCCAGCGCATCTGTTCCGGGTGAGGATGGGTTGGTCAAGGGGGCTTTACTTGGCTCATCCGCTTTAGCGACTCCTTGTGGCGATACGGGCGCCTGCAGGCTGACCTCAGTCGCTGGCTTCCGGGTTAAGCGGGCGGGTGTTAAAACTTCTTGTCAATATGGGGTGCTGTTTTCACTTTGTAAAAATTCGTTCCCAAATTAAACTGCCTATACTCAATTCTTGCTCGTACAATATGCATATTATTATTACTATTGGATAGAAAACGCTCTCTAGTTTCTAAAACCGTTTGAATTATATCTGTGAGTAAAACAGAACTCAAGTTGGAGCAACTTCCTGTCAGGAAGTGAGAAATCTGAAATCGTGCACTCTGTTCCAGGGTCAGTTAATAATTTGCATGTATTCTATTGGTCGACATGCACTGCATACGCCTTCCCTAGATGTCAGCAAGCAGTGAGAATTGGAATTGGGTTGCTAGGCAGATCTGAGGCCATATAAAGGTCTTGGAACGTGGGGTGCACTCTTTTCAACGTTCCCATGACGCGAGACAGACCTCAGGATGCATTCTGGAAAGCTCTTCGTTATAGGCCTTAGATATATCCGGATTCTGATTTTTTCGATATAGGTGTTAAAAAACGTCATAATGTAGTTATTTTAAACCGAGTTATATCATTTTATATAGTATATTGCGATTTTCTGAATTTTCTTTGTGCTGCGTAATGAAGAGTTGGACACGTCTGGGACACATAGCTAATGTTTGCTGCTAATTCCTAAGCTGAAGCTACATTCTACAGCCGGAACAACGATTATTCGGGACAAAGGACAACTTGCCCAAGATTCTGATGGAAGCTCATCAAAAAGTAAGAACTATTTATGATGTTAATTCGTTGTTCTGTTGAAAAATTTACACTACTATTTCCGCCATTAATTTCGTTGCGGTCTCGCTTTAACGCACGCTGTATGTCGTAGTAACGTTCATTTTAAAAATCTAACACAGCGGTTGCATTAGAACTAATGTATCTTTCATTTGCTGTCCAACCTGTATTTTTTAGTCAAGTTTATGATTAGTTATGATTAGATTAGGTGCCTCTCCCAAGATTTCTCCCGACATTTTGTTGCAGCTTGGCTACTATTCTCATTGTACAACCACGATTTGTGCCGCTAAATATGCACATTTCGAACAAAACAATATATGTATTGTGTAATATGATGTTATAGGACTGTCATCTGAAGAAGTTTGAGAAGGTAGTGAAAAAATTAATATATTTTGCTGGTTTATTCGTTATCGCTACTGTTGGCTTGAATCAATGCTGTTGTGTGGTTGGCTATTGTAGTAAGCTAATATATCTAATTGTGTTTGCTGTAAAACACTTAAAGAATCTGAAATATTGGCTAGATTCACAAGATCTTTGTCTTTCATTTGCTGTACGCTGTGTATTTTTCATAAATGTTTTATGATGAGTATTTAGGTAATTCACGTTTGCTCTCTGTAGTTATTCTAGTTGCTTTGGTGAGAGTTTGTGATGGTGGCTGCAATGTAAAACTATGATTTATACCTGAAATATGCACATTTTTCGAACAAAACATATGCTATACAATAAATATGTTATAGGACTGTCATCTGATGAAGTTGTTTCTTGGTTAGTGACTATTTATATCTTTATTTGTCGAATTTGTTGATAGCTACCTATGCAGGAGAAAAAAATGGTGGGAAAAAAAGTGTCTTTTGCTATCGTGTTAGCTAATAGAAATACATATTGTGTCTTCCCTGTAAAACATTTTAAAAATCAGAAATGATGGCTGGATTCACAAGATGTGTATCTTTCATCTGGTGTCTTGACTTGTGATTTCATGATATTTAGATGCTAGTATTTACTTGTGGCGCTATGCTAGGCTATGCTAGTCAGCTTTTTTACTGATGAGGGTGCTCCCAGATCCGGGATTGTGACCAAGTAGAGGTTATTAAGAAGCGCGGTTTGGCGGGTCATGTTTCGGAGGACGCATGACTCGACCTTCGCCTCCTGCGCCCGTTGGGGAGCTGCAGGAGGCGAAGTACGGAAGCGAAGAACGCAATAGTACGCAAGCGATGAGACAAGATCGAAATGGGAGAAAAAGGGGTCAAATAAAAATATTACAGTAATATAATGATTCTTATTCTGTTGGACCAGACTTCAAATGCAAAATAGCCAGTTTTAACCGCTTATTAGAGAGATGTGATCAGGGGAGGAGAAAACCATAGAGGAAGAGGCAAAGCGAGAGGTTTCAAACTCGACAAAATCTGACCAAAACAAGCCCAATGAGTTTTTATGGTCCTATTTTGAACCTAAGCTTGTCACCCAGCCTTCCTGCCTTTGGAACGACTCCCATTGTCAGAGCGGAGACATGTGCATTTCATCATTATATCGGTCTGGTCTCGGTCTGGGGCTCCATGCAAGATCTCACCTCGTGGGGCATCAATGATCATGAGGGTGAAGGTGAGGGATCAGCCCAGAACTACACGGCAGGACCTGGTCAATGACCTGAAGAGAGCTGGGACCACAGTCTCAAAGAAAACCATTAGTAAACACTACGCCATCATGGATTAAAATCCTGCAGCGCACGCAAGGTCCCTGCTCAAGCCAGCGCATGTCTAGGCCCGTCTGAAGTTTGCCATTGACCATCTGGATGGTCCAGAGGAGGAATGGGAGAAGGTCATTGGTCTGATGAGACAAAAATAGAGCTATTTGGTCTAAACTCCACTCGCCGTGTTTGGAGGAAGAAGAAGGATGAGTACAACCCCAAACACCATCCCAACCGTGAAGCATGGAGGGTGGAAACATCATTCTTTGGGGATGCTTTTCTGCAAAGGGGACAGGACGACTGCACCGTATTGAGGGAGGATGGATGGGGCCATGTATCGCGAGATCTTGGCCAACAACCTCCTTCCCTCAGTAAGAGCATTGAAGATGGGTCGTGGCTGGGTCTTCCAGCATGACAACGACCCGAAACACACAGCCAGGGCAACTAAGGAGTGGCTCCGTAAGAAGCATCTCAAGGTCATGGAGTGGCCTAGCCAGTCTCCAGACCTGAACCCAATAGAAAATCTTTGGAGGGAGCTGAAAGTCCGTATTGCCCAGCGACAGCCTCGAAACCTGAAGGATCTGGAGAAGGGCTGTATGGAGGAGTGGGCCAAAATCCGCTGGCAGTGTGTGCAAACCTGGTCAAGAACTACAGGAAACGTATGATCTCTGTAATTGCAAACAAAGGTTTCTGTACCAAATATTAAGTTCTGCTTGTCTGATGTATCAAATACTTATGTCATGCAATAAAATGCAAATGAATTACTTAAAAATCATACAATGTGATTTTCTGGATTCTCTCACAGTTGAAGTGTACCTATGATAAAAATTACAGACCTCTACATGCTTTGTAAGTAGGAAAACCTGCAAAATCGTCAGTGTATCAAATACTTGTTCTCCCCACTGTATGTAAACTTCTGAACCACTGGGAATGTGATGAAAGAAATAAAAGCTGAAATTAAATCATTCTCTCTACTATTATTCTGACAATTCACATTCTTAAAATAAAGTGGTGATCCTAACTGACCTAAGACAGGGAATTTTTACTACAATTAAATGTTAGGAATTGTGAAAAACTGAGTTTAAATGTATTTGGCTAAGGTGTATGTAAACTTCCGACTTCAACTGTATGTGTCAGCCATAGAAGTGCTTCCTTGAGTTGGCCATGTGCAAACACCAGAGGTGTCACCTGTAAATCATAMCTCACTAAATACCATTAAGCCTGGGGTGGGGGTGGCAGCAGTTTATAATATAAATYATAATTTTACTAAGATTTACCAGTGAAAGGCTGGAGTTTGGGGCCAAATTGGTTTTGATTAAATAGCCGCCCAGTGGAAACATTGGCCTACTCAGTTAAACCCTGGTGTTCTTAGCTTGGATTTCATCATTGGATGAAACCATTAACCACAGAAACTTCTGCTAGTAACAGCTAGCACCACATAATCCAAACCAATAAAATAATGACAAGGCTCAGAGCGGGGGAGACCAATTGTACAGCGGAAATCCACAATTATCCTTTCATTTACTCATTTTCACACAAATTCTCCATTGACACAAGGGTGTGATATGATTTACAGTTTCAGTTGGAGCTCCATGCATCTTGAGTCCGAATTCAGGCYTCAGTGATTCATATTTCCAAAGTCAAAGCCGAGCATGAATCTCATTGAGCACCAGTTCTTATTTTCCCAGAAGTGGCTACCGTCTTCGAGTTTGGCAGAATAGATGGAACTATAAATGCTACAGGCAATATATTTGTCAACGTTTAACTTTTGAAATGGCATTCTCTCATACAATGATGTACTACAGATACTTTTGAACTACAATACTGACTACAACTATTGCTTAATCTGTACACAGGWTGTATAACTAGTAGTTACTTGTAWGTTTTGGTATTCATATAAGGAAATTAGTCCATTGAAATAAATTCATTAGGCTCTAATCTATGGATTTCACATGACTAGGAATGTAGATATGCATTTGTTGCTGACAGATACCTTTACAAAAAAAAAGGCACGGCAATGGGCCTTAAGATCTCGTCACTGTACCTCTGTGCATTCAAATTGCCATCGATACAATGTAATTGTGGTCGTCATCCGTAGCCTATGCCTGCCCATACCATAACCCCACCACCACCACCACCACCAACTGCTCGCCCACATGACGACATACACGTGGTCTGCAAGGCCGGTTGGACGTAATGCCAAATTCTCTAAAGCGACGTTGGAGGCGGCTTACATGATGACCACACCACTCGCGCACAATATAACACATACATGTTATTCAATCATTGCACCCACACTGCTCACACGTGTCTGCATAGCCAGGCGCTAAAATAGAACTTGGTTCTATTTTTTACACTTGGCGCGCTGCAAGTCCCACCTCTCCCATCTCCTCAATGGTTTTTAGGAGCAATTACCCATGTGGGTGATTGAAAGATGAACTGAGGTCCACACTCCAGTTGGGAGTGGTAATCACTTTAAAGTTGGTTGCCAACTGCCATATAAAGTCCAAAGAAGAAGAAGACTGAAGGAGGAGAGATTAGTAGAAACAAACTTGGTTTACCCTTTTATCTGTGGATTCATTGTCAGAGTAGATRACCTTGTGCATTTCAGGTAAAATAACAACCCAATGTTTATATCCCAKGACAAATTGGCAGGAAGCTAGCTAGCTAAATTGCCTTAAATGTTTAATGCTTTTCAACCTGTCCCCAAATTAACATAGTTGGTTCAGAGTTTGTTATGATATTTCAAACTGCGTGTCCTGATCGCATCTGGTGTGGGTGGACAAACTCAACATGTGTGCTAGTAGTCTGGTCACCATGTTATGGTAGAGAAATTAACATTAAATTRTCTGACAACAGCTCTGGTGGACATTCTTGCAGTCAGCATGCCAACTGCATGCTCCCTCAAAACTTGAGACACCYGTGCTCATTCTAGAGTGGCCCTTTATTGTCCCCAGCACAAGGTGCCCTTGTGTAATGATCATGCTGTTTAATCAGCTTCTTGATATGCCACACCTCTCAGGGGGATGGATTRTCTTGGTAAAAGAGAAATGCTTACTAACAGGGATGTAAACAAATTTGTGCCTTAAATTTTAGATAAATATGCTTTTGTGTGAATTAACATTTTCGGGGATGTTTTATTTAATGAAACCAACACTTTACATGTTGCATTTATATTTTGGTTCAGTGTAGAATGAAATGCAATTTCTTCTCTCTACCACACTCTGCTCTAATAAACATGAGCCTGCAACTCATCTCTCCAGCGTTGCACTTCATCATTTATTTTAAAGTTATTTAATATGCAAATTCATTTAAAAAAATCATACAGCCGCGGGAAGGGTCGTGGAGGTGCTGCGTTTAAATACATTTGCTAAAATTATAGAATTAGCTACTCCTGTCTGTAGCCTACATAAATAAATGAAATCCAAAATACTACACCAGAAAGTAGGTCTATAATTTAGCTACAGAGGATCAATAGCCTAGCTAAAAGATGCTGAATCGAATCCCCGAGCTGACAAGGTAAAAAGCTGTCGTTCTGCMCATAAGCAAGGCAGTTAACCCACYGTTTCCCGGGCGCCGAAGACGTGGATTTCGATTAAGGTAGGCCCCCGCACCTCTCTGATTCAGAGGGGTTGGGTTAAATGCAGAAGACATATTTCAGTTGAAGGCATTCAGTTGTACAACTGACTAGGTATCCCCTCCCTCCCTTTCTTTTAAAACATAGCTGTGGATCATGTAAAAAGTGTAGCCCAATCCCAAAGAATAGCCTACAGTCGGGAAAGCGCGGCAATAGGCTACCAATCAGCAGTCAAAACAGGCTTWTCACAATATTTAAAATACAATCCCGGGAAAACCACACCTTGTAAAGCAAATGGCTCCTGCTGAAAAACTAATCTGTCTAATAGAACACTCTAATCTGTCTGCAGATACCAAAATATTGTATCAACTCCCAAATAGTCTGATTGACGAACAGCATCGTTTTAAAAAGTAAAACACCGGTCAGTGTGAGTCAGTGACACTGGAAAATGTCCTCCTCATATTTCATCTACCATCTCTCTCCACTCCACTCTTTTTGTTGGCCTAGGCTATTGTTTGCATTCAAGATGAGGCTGTTTTGATTGATCTCTGTCAGTGTCAGAGTAGCCTGACATTTTGATAATTTGCGTGGTTTTAAAACAGATTCTGCTAAAGTYTCCAGTCATGTAAAATRACGTRGAATTGCATGACATGCAATATAAAAAACATTTTCCCCATGTGTGCAAATTCTGTTAGCACCTCTGCTCTACTCTATGCCACTACGCAAATGCCATGATATACATGCAATGCTTGATTAAAGGCAATTTTTTTTAATGCGTTCCGATCAACCCCCTCTTGCTCTCACTTTTTATTCCAGCACCTCCCGATTTACAAATAAACACTGGTTAAAGGCAGTCAGCATGCTTCAGTTCGGCTGGCGGTTAACCGAAGTCGGCTAGGCAAACCGAACAAGTGTGCTTGCATACTCCCTTAAAAAACCTTCGCTTGAAAAACGAGAAAAAAGCGACAATAACTGTTTGTCCATTTTGAGAAGCCATTAGTCTGGGAAGCATGCGGACGCTTTTATACACATCCCATCACAACCCAGAGCTTTTTTCACCTATCATGTGAGCCCACAACGTTAGCCTTGGTTGCTAATTTGTTTGCATCCTGGCCTACTTTACTGTATACAAGTGACTTTCAAAAACGCAGGCGAGCATTGCAAGTGTCATAGCATAGGTCCATTGTACTTTGGAATTTTAATTATTTGTTTATTTGTTTGCCTTCCGCTCCCCCCTTCCCCCTCCTTTTCTTCCTTGTTTGCAGGGCCTGTGAGCGGGTCTGCACAGCACAGTTGTGGGTCTGAYGGACAGAGCTCAAAGAGCACTAATTGGTGCTTCCCCCCCTTCATGTTGTTTATGCACTAATTGGGCCACTTCCTGAAGCTGCGGCCAAATAGGGAAGGGAGGAATGCATGGCAAAAGGCCACTCAGACAAGCTAGCGTCAGGAGGAGGTGAGAGAGAGAGAGAGAGAGAGAGAGAGAGGAAGGAAAGAGAGAGATAATACATGTCCCTGATTATCTCTAAAGCAAGGACTGTTCATGACATAACATTTCAAATCTCCAAGGCTTCCACAGAATACTTCAGTTATTCTCAACAACCCTAAAATGCCACCAAAAGCACTGTACTCTCCTAATTTTCACTCTAAACAAACAAAACTAGCATGCACAATCAGCACAACGACAGAATCCTTGTGTTATCTCTGACCTCTGCAAAACCCGACCAAACACAATGGCCTTTTTTCTACAAATGCTAATAAATCATGGTACTGACAAATGGTGGGGTTCATGTTCGTTTTATCCTGAATGAACATCTATGTGCTTGGTTTGTGTTTGATGTACAGGTCCTTTGATGTCAGCCTAGGGTCTATTGGTCTTTTCCAAGGGTTAGAAGTTGAGCCCATAGCATTTATAACTTGTGCAAGGCTGGTAAAGGATGCCAGATGAGTATCCAGCATCTGGGAATAAGGGAGGTGAGTGCCAGTAGTAAACTCAGCAAAAAAAGAAACGGCCCTTCTTCAGGACCCTGTCTTTCAAAGATAATTTGTAAAATCCAAATAACTTCACATATTGTCATTGTAAAGGGTTTAAACATTGTTTCCCATGCTTGTTCAATGAACCATTAACAACCCATGAACATGCACCTGTGGAACGGTCGTTAAGACACTACCAGCTTACAGACGGTATGCAATTAAGGTCACAGTTATGAAAACCTAGGACACTAAAGAGGCCTTTCTACTGACTCTGAAAAACACCAAAAGAAAGATGCCCAGGGTCCCTGCTTATCTGCGTGAACGTGCCTTAGGCATGCTGCAAGGAGGCAATGGAGGACTGCAGATGTGGCCAGGCAATTGCAACGTCCTACTGTGAGACGCCTAAGACAGCGCTACAGGGAGACAGGACGGACTTCTATCGCCTCGCAGTGGCAGACACGTGTAACACCTGTGTAACACCTGCACAGGTCGGTACATCCGAACATCACACCTGCGGGACAGGTACAGGATGGCAACAACAACTGCCCGAGTTACACCAGGAACGCACAATCCTCATCAGTGCTCAGACTGTCCGCAATAGGCTGAGAGGGGCTGGACTGAGGGCTTGTAGGCCTTTTGTAAGGCAGGTCCTCACCGGACATCACCGGCAACAACGTCGCCTATGGGCACAAACCCACCGCCGCTTGACCACCGGGACTGGCAAAAAGTGCTCTCACCTGACGAGTCGCGTTGTGTCTCACCAGGGTGTGGTCGGATTTGCGTTTATCGTCGAGGAATGAGCGTTACACCGAGGCCTGTACTCTGGAGCAGAATCGATTTGGAGGTGGAGGGTCTGTCATGGTCTGGGGCCGGTGTGTCACAGCATCATCGGACTGAACTTGTTTCATTGCAGGAAATCTCAACAGCTGTGCATTACAGGAAGACATCCTCCTCCCTCATGTGGTACCCTTCCTGCAGCTCATCCCTCCAGCATGACAATGCCACCAGCCATACTGCTCGTTCTGTGCATGATTCTGCAAGAGGTGGCAGTGTCCTTCCATGGCCAGTGAAGAGCCCGGATCTCAATCCCATTGAGCACGTCTGGGACCTGTTGGATTGGAGGGTGAGGGCTAGGGCCATTCCCCCCAGAAATGTCTGGGAACTTGCAGGTGCCTTGAGTGGGGTAACATCTCACAGCAAGAACTGGCAAATCTGGTGGCAGTCCATGAGGAGGAGAAGCACTGCAGTACTTAATGCAGCTGTGGCCACACAGATGCTGTTACTTTTGATTTTGACCCCCCTTTGTTCAGGGACACATTATTCCATTTCTGTTAGTCACATGCACTGTGCTGAAATGGAACTTGTTCAGTTTATGTCTCAGTTGTTGAATCTTTTTATGTTCATACAAATATTTACACGTTAGTTTGCTGAAAATAAACGCAGTTGACAGTGAGAGGACGTTTTTTTTAATGTGTTTATGTGTGCATGTGTCCCTCTATAAGAAGACCTGCAGGAATTCCATGTTTGATTTTGACTGGCAAGCACTTCTTTATATTTCTGTATGACGATACGAAGTCTCTCATAAACCAATCCTGGTCTCCATCCTGGACAACAATCCAAATCACTAGCCAAGGAGTTTCATAAATAAACATCTTAATGCAAACTAAAGCCTCCTCAAAACACTTCTTCATGGGCGATAACAATGACATGGCCACCATTTTGAGCCTGCATGACCAAACCGTCAACAAGATATTACTTTAGGTCTGCTGTCTGTCAGAGCAAGGGATGTAGTAGTGGTCAAACCGGGGCCCTGATAACATTGTAAATCAAATAACATTATTGACATACAGTGGGAAAATGCAATCCTGCAAAATTGAAGGGACACTCCCCTGGCAAAACATGTAGCTAATTCAGAGTGATTGATGTCCAGAGAGAGACACAGTGACAGTGTGCCGACTCCAGGGTTCACAGGTAGCCCATTTAGACAACAAAACAGGCCACTCCACAAGGCTGGTTGGTGAGAACAGAATCAKACTGGGCAATCCGGAGGGGGTTGTGACAGACGCAGGCTCCTTCCTGTTGTCCTAAATAGCAACAAACAAGGGAGCGCCATCTCCCCAAGCTTCCTGTTATATCAGCTTCTCAAGAAAATCTGACTAGTGGAGTAGGAGGAAAGAAAATAAATATACAGCACAGCATATCACTGGCAACACTTTGGACAATAGTGAAGTATTATAATCACAGTCAAGTGAACAACAGAAGATTAGAACAGAATGGAGTTATGGGTGTGTGTATAGGTGTATGTTTGAGCCAGTACTTATCAAAACCCCAGACGACAAAGAGTGAAGGGATAAAGATATTGTACAACAAAATATTATTTCTGATAGAAAACTTTTTCATACATTTGTTTTCAGAGACTGCTAGTTCTCTGTTGCTTCACCAAGACACATTCTTGCATGGTGAAACAAGATAATCCACAGGGGGCTTGGGGAGCCAATGCAACTGGGGAAGAGAGAAAGAGGCCAGCCAAGTCAAAACACTGGAGGTCCCTGACGCTGTCCCCGGCGCTGGCAGACGCGATGGCGTCGTCCACAGGTGCCGTGCGATACCCGGGCCGCAGGCTGTTCCACAACAGGATGTCTGGAGCTCCCCAGGCTTGGGACTTCATCCTGGAGCTTGACTGTCCAAGATTTCACCATGTTCCCAGTGCAAAGGAACACATTACAGAGCTGGCAACGTCAAACTGTCCGCCGCTCAAAGTTATTTTYCCCCCCTCTCCTTCTCTTCCCCCCGCCCAACCCCCTCCTAACAATTTAAAAGATAAATACTCACCGTGGTGCTTTTCCAGAGGAAATAAAATGTTTTCCCTTCTCAGTTTTGCGTCAGAGGGCACGGAGAGTGAACCCACCAAACGGTTAATAAAAATAAAAATGGGGCCTCGGGAGCCAACAGCCCCAAAAGAATCCMGCGCTAACACATTAGGAGAAGCAAACAAACACTGATAATCAAGCCAATGCAAGGTAGAGACTGTATCATCTTGTTTTGTTTGGGGGATTTAAGGAAGCCCGATTAGSGCTGGCACAATTACCATATAAAAGACCATTTATGCTTGATCAAAAAATGTGGTCGGAGTCTTTGCAGGGAGGGTGTGTTGCAAATGCGGAGCCTCTGAAAGCATGCAAATGCCAAATCAAGTGGTATGCAAAGGCCAAATCAAGCAGCGTACCGCATCGCCGYGCGCCTCTCAATTTTTGTAACAATGCTCGAGGGCTCCGTATAGATCCGCATTGACATGATTGGTTGACGGTAAGTGGGGGCGGTACATCCTGTATAAACACAAATTCATTTCCTTGAAAACTTCCTTCACAATAGCTCTGCTCTGGTCCACAAAGCGCAAGAAGTATGAAAGTCCTGAAGTCTGCAGAGGCTGCATCGCAGTAAATAATGTATGGCCACTTCAGATGCTGGATTGACCATGCAGAGACTTTAACCGTGTAACCGACGGTTCTGGATAAAGACCGTCATGGAAATAAAAAAAACTGAACAGCTGACTAAAAATAACAACTGACTGAAGACGGGACGGCCGGGCATTTGTGCGATTGAGTCCGTTTCGGCCAKAACACGGACTCTTAACAATGTGAAGAAACTTTGTCAGTCCTTGCTGAAACAAGCAAACAAGTTTTTGGGTTGCCTAGGCAACAGTAGCAGCACACATAGAAATATAATGAATAGAATGGGCTTGGAACCTCWAACCCTGGCGATTTKACTTGTAAACTCATGGATACCCTCRCAATGGCTGCCTGGTATTGTGACATGATCATTTCCATGGAGATGTAGAATGTTAATTCAAATGATATTAAAACGTCTTGAACGTTTTTGGTAAAATGTATATTTACGCATAAATAGACATAWCCAAWAGTAATTACTTTTCATGAGATGGYCATAAACAATAACTAAAAATGCTGCATAGTTCTAGAAAGGTCTGGAKCTCACCTTTCTGGTAAAAATAGTCAAAAATTGCTGCAATGTACTCACTTTTGAGAACACAAGCTCAAGTACACAGTACACAAATTATGAAAATAKCATATATGATTATTTTCTTACTCAACGAAAGTGGGCTTGAAATGACAAATTGCTTTCTAAATATAGTAACAATCAAATTATAAACGACTTACTATAAGATTTAACTTTTATTATAATTGTTAAATAAAAATGATCATATTTAGTAACMGTACATATTTGGCCCCATTTCATATAACTGACGTCAGTTTGACTAGAGAACGAATCAATGCGATTCGCTTTGATGCGATACGATTCGATGTACTAACAGTTGTTGCATAAATATATTCATTTTCAATTCTAATTTAAAATCTGCTGCTGATGGAGCTTATTGTATTGGGATAGAAGCTGTTCAAGAGCCTGTTGGTGTCAGACTTGATGCACCGGTACYGCTTGCCGTGCAGAAGCAGAGAGAATAGTCTATGGCTTGGGTGGTTGGAGTTTTTAACGATTTTCTGGGCTTTCTTTCTACGCCACCTGATATAGATGTCCTGGATGGCAAGGAGTTCTGTAGCGCCATGCGATCGAAGGTGGTGCTATGGTCATACCAGGCAGTGATGCAGCCAGTCAAGATACTCTCTATGGTACAGCTGTAAATCTTTTTGAGGATTTGAGACCCCATGCCAAACTTTTTCAACTTCCTGAGGGGGACGAGGCGCTGTCACGCCTTCTTCAGTACAGTGCCCGTGTGTTTGGACCATTGTAAGTCTTTACTGATTTGGACACAGAGGAATGAGAGTTGTGTCTCCGATAGCTTACTTTTATTCCAAGTAAAATGGTCCTCGAGTACCCCCAACAGCACACATTTTTGATGTTGTAGCACCTCATTCAACTTACCAAAGGCTTGATGATTAGTTGACAAGTAGAAACAGGTGTGCTTGTCCGGGGCCACAAAAATATGTACTGTTGGGAGTATTCAAAGACCGGAGTTGGGAACCACTGGACTAGGCTACTGATATTCCCTATGGTTGTTTGGCATGCAAAAATKACATGTAGGTCAATGACTGTCAACACAGTTACAYGCTTAGTTCGACACTGAAGGAGGGGACRCATCAAACCTGCCAAGAGAGGGCCAACCACCAAAACTCCACAGTGGAGATTGGAGTATCTGTCCATAGGATCACTTTAAGCCGTACAGTCCGCAGTGCTGTGCTTTACGGAAGAGTGGCCAGAAAAAAGACATTGCTTAAAGAAAAGAATAAGCAAAAACTTTGTGTTCGCATGTGGGAGACTCTCCAAACATATGGAAGAATGTACTCTGGTCAGATGAGTCTAAAATTGAGCTTTTTGGCCATCAAGGAAAACGCTATGTCTGGCGCAAACCCAACACCTCGCATCACCCAGAGAAAACCATCCCCACAGTGAAGCATGGTGGTGGCAGCATCATGCTGTGGGGGATGTTTTTCATCGGCAGGGACTGGGAAACTGGTCAGAATTGAAGGTATGATGGACGGCGCTAAATACAGGGAAATTCTTGAGTGAAACCTGTTTCAGTCTTCCAGAGATATGAGACTGGGACGGAGGTTCACCTTCCAGCAGGACAATGACCCTAAGCATACTGCTAAAGCAACATTCGAGTGGTTTAAGGGGAAACATTTACATGTCTTGGAATAGCCTGGTCAAAGCCCAGACCTCAATCCAATTGAGAATCTATGGTATGACTTAAAGATTGCTGTACATCAGCAGAACCCATCCAACTTGAAGGAGCTTGAGCAGTTTTGCCTTGAAGAATGGGCAAAAATCCCAGTGGCTAGATGTGCCAAGATAATAGAGACATACCCCAAAAGACTTGCAGCTGTAATTGCTGCAAAATGTGGCTTTACAAAGTATTGACTTTGGGGGGGTGAATAGTTATGCACGCTCAAGTTCTGTTTTTCGGTTTCACAATAAAACATATTTTGCATCTTCAATGTAGTAGGCATGTTGTGTATATCAAATGATACAAATCCAGGCCATGATACAAAAATTGTAAGGCAACAAAATAGGAAAAATGACAAGGGGGTGAATAGTTTCGCAAGCCACTGTACATGTTTAGTTAGCTGGCTAACGTTAGTTAAATTGTTAGCATTATTTGTTAGCTAGCTAGCCRTTGTGCTAGCTAGGCAAAGTAAAGACACTGCATTGACTCTCATCAGCCAGCTACAGGCAGCTACAGCAACTAATCCATTGTGATTTATTATAATGTTACTTACTCAGTGGCCAGATAGCTAGGTTGGTAAAGCTAGCTTGGTAAAGCTYGTTGTGTGCATTGTGCTGCACTTAACACCCCATTCGTTTCACATGAAGTGTGTGTGACTGCCTGGCTCAGTTAGCAAGCTAACACTAGCTGAATAGCTAGCTTGCTAGCTAATAAGCTAGTGCACCTTAACAAACCTAACAAAAAGCACAAAACTCCTTAGCTAGATGTAATCGATGTAAAGACTTGCTCTAGAAAAAAAAWTATTATGCTTTATTGTTTTAGTTCTGATTCTGATGAAAATGGTGAATTAGGTCAGATTGTTTCTCTGATAGGCTCAAAGGCAAGTTGTCAGCCACTGCCGAGCGTTGCAATACCCTCAGGTAGAAACGTCAGTTTCGTCAGTACCAGGTCAGTAGACAGCAGATACTTATTTTGTTCTAGCAAGAGAAGGAAYGGCCTCCTACTGTGATAAGTACCTATCGGCAGTCTATCGGCAGTCAGATTCTCTGTGTGTTTCATGCTTAAGGCACTGGACCCTGCGACATTCACAGAGTGCTCTGTACAATAAAATGTCAGTCGGAACCAGTCCAGAGCCGCTCAAAGTCTCATAAATCTGATGTGGTTCATGCAATGGAATATATTTTTCAGTTGAGCTGAATCATCAATTTCCTGCTTTACTCCTATGGGTACACTCGAAATGGCCGCCAGTCCAATTATGCCATTATTGACTTGAATGGGGATTTCCCCTTCTTTTCATTCTATTTCTATAGCAGCACAGGCAGAGAGGACAAAATGTTCTTAAAAACACAACAACATTTTTGTTATTCGAACGGTTATTACGTTGACCCCGGTCATTTGGCTGGCCAATTACCATCATCCAAAATTCCATGACAGTCACAGCCCTACTTAAAAGTAAAGGAGAGCCGCACACTCTAGGAGCTCAGATGCAAAAAATATTTAATTTACCAACGTTTCGACAGGCAAGCTGTCTTCATCAGGGTACAATCAGCCCTACGCCTGATTATCAATGCTTTGTCTTTCCTCTGCCAYTACTTAGGTGATGCCCCCCACCTAGCACTATTGCCCCGCCCATTAAATAATTACCTTCATTTGGTTTCAATTGGAAACATTACAACATCAGAAAAGTGGGCCTTTCTGGTAGTAATTCTCCTCTCAAACTGTTTAAGGGCTAGCAGCTGCACGGGCCGTGTTCACAAGCTCGAGCAGTGTTAATACCATTAGCAAAGATAGATGAAAGATGAATCTGCCTTTGAAGGGGTGGTGGAATAAAAGTGRCCACATTAGAACTGTGGAGTGTGGTGGGGAGTGAGCGGGGGGTGAGGGGTGTAGGGGGCTTACTGTCCGTTGGCCCTGCGGGGGCTGCTTCTCGCATTACCCACCCGGCCGGATCACAGTGATTTCATTAGGATGGCGCGCTGTTGCCAATGTGGTTCTAATCGGGGTAAACTGTAAATAAAACCCACAGGAAATGCAGCTGGGTGACAGACTGTCCAAAAATAAAGAGAGAGGGGTTGGGGGGGTTGGGGAGGAGGGGGGTAAGCAAAATAAAACACATGTGAGGCGACGCCAAATAGAAGGGGGGCACTGATGATTAACGATGCCGACACTTTGAAGACAGGAAGACACCTGGCGACCATCTTGTCTCTGGGGTGGACGGACAGTAATGCTTCAGCATGTAGGAATTAGGGGCTACACATCTCCAGGCTTTAGTACGGACCCGCTGCCCAGATGGAGGCTAAGCCATGGATTGCGGAGGACTCAAGGAATGAGCCTACGGCTGGAGCTGGTGAACAGCCTCAGTGTAGTCTCCTTGGCAGAGCGCTTTAGAGAGTGAATACTACCTAGACCCTTTCCTGATTCACTATGAATGTGTGTAATCCCGCCCACACTGCCCTGCTTGCCTTGGGAAGACCAGTGAGGTGATAGATCCAGAATCACTGTGTCATGGTTTAAACAAACATCACAAAACTAAACTATGTTATTTTCAGGTATAGAAAATATCTGTCCCATTTTTGAAGAACAATAGGAATATGAATCTGAGAAAATACAAGGGCATTCTCTGATAAATTGAGAGCCTTGAACTGTACTGAACTGCTTTTAGTGGTGAACCCAACTCCTATCGGTTAAGGAAAATGCATGACGGATGTTTAATGTAATGAACCATTTCCTGTCTGCAAGCAATCGCCTCCTCCAGACCCTGTACACACACTGTATGGGAAACATAAAAATTGTTCTTACAGTTCGCAAGAACAAAAACAAAAAAAATACGATATGTCAAACTTAGCAAATTAAACAGTCAAAAATCCAGTTTCCCAAACCAAAGCWGTCCAGAATAGCCATAACAGGAAGAGAGTTGTGGGAATCTGGATTTGGGATTCGGAATAGGCCGGAGGCAACTGCTCCAGTGGATCAGGCTTTGGAGTTGGAGCCACTCCTCACAAAGACGGGAAGCCGTGTTCCTATGACAGCGGAGTCGAGTTTCTAGTCCCGGGGTCGTCTTTGTCAGACGTGGACTGGTAGTTAGCCACTGACAGCTGTCTCTAGTGACCCTGGGTGACAGGGAGCAACAAGCTCAGCACTGTCATTAAAACACTGCCTTTGAAGAACCAAACTTCAGTCCCACTCTCTCCTTCCCACTTCTGTGTTATTGGGAAGGAGAGAGTGTCTGATCCAGTCGGTTCTGATCAGGTCAGAATCAAAACCAGTTCTTCAGATAAGTCCAAAAAACAATATTATTTCAGCACAGCAAGACAGCATGTTGTGATTGTGTTTTTTGTTCCACATTGTAAACAATGTTTAATTGAGTATATGGATCCAGGCGCACATTCTTMCACAGAAGAATAATGTCGGTACTGAATGTAGTTTGATTTAATAACAGGACCCTAAGAGTACAGTGGTAAGATGTGTACACAATTCAACATTACCAAAAGTACTGTGTTAAGACATTGAACATTTTCTAGCGTGGACTCTCCATGTCCTAACCAGAGAACAGCCAGTCTTTGTGTAGTGTGGGCTGGGACTCTATAAATACACACATCCAGTCCAAATGGCCACAGAACATGCCACAAGAAAGAGTGGCCTTACAGAGACCATGGAGGAGGAGACAGGTCCCGCAGCGCAACTCAGAGCAGGTCTCCAATCAGTGCWCCGGGAGAGCAAAACATATGTTAGCTGTGTTATGGTTAGAATTAKCATCTTTGGTTTTCAACGGATGTGGGTTTGATCCCTTTGGCCTCCAGGCTCAATCAAATCAATCTAAAATTAGTTGCTGCCTCTTTTTCCAGAAAGTAGATAATTCCCTGTTGATTGTGGAGAAGAAAAAACACAGAGAAAGCAAACATTGCAGGGCAACAAACGAGTCTCAAAAAGTAATATGGTTGGTGCACAGTGCGCAAAAGCACGTGCTACATCTTGACGTGAACGACGACAGGTGCACAAGATATTTGCACCCATCTACTTTCTTCGTCGCCATAGGACAATTAAAATAAATTGTCCAACAACTAAAATATGTCATGTAGTCCTCTCCTTATGCATGACATGTAGTCCTGAGTAGACACAAAACTCACTGCATCCTCATCTTGCAAGTGATTTTTTTTTTTTACAAATAGTATGCATAAAATGTGTTTGGCTAATCATCTGCTCCTGACTGTCAGTCTCGGTTATGCAACTGTATGATTTTCTTGTTTACATAAAAGGTATGTAAACAACATTTGGCAAGATGGACAAAGGAGAACATTGATCTCAGACCGGGCAGCCACTCAATAGCCGCCTGTGATTGTGACTGCGACAGGAACAGAGTCACCTCTGTCTCAAGCTTCAATGGTTCCCTTTAGGGCTGCACAATTAATTAAATTTGAATCGAAATTGCAATATTGACATTTGCGATATGGATATTGCACGAGGCTGCAATTTTTTTCAACGTCATGAATGTAACATTCAAATGTGATAAGGGTTCCCTGGCAATCTCTGTTTAACACTTTGGTTCCTACCCTGTTACAACAACTTCTAATGGCTTTTTCATTAGTTATCATGCCAAACAATACTAACCATTGTATCGGAATACTAATTTATTTTTCTATGATTCCAACAGTTCACCCAAGTGTTTTGATCGAAATCGTGTGTAAAAATCGCAATATTTGGTWAAAWAAATTAGACGCTATTATATTATCTGCCCATATCGTGCAGTCCTAGTTCCCTCTACAACAATGTGCAGAGGCCTGCGCCTGGCCTGTGAAGCAAGAAACACACAAGAAATAGAAATAAGAAGAACACGAGAAMGTAAGTAAGCTATATACAGGGTCAGTTCCAGGGTCAGTGCCAATACCATATTTACAATGTGCAGGAATACTGGAGTGGTAGGGTTTAGTGCTGAGCGATTAACCAACATTTTGGTTATTTTTCATTATTTAAACAACTAATGACCAACGTAGGTTCAATTATTTTAATTTCATTTTGTTCGTTTTCTTTTGTTGTGAAGTCAACGCTCAGTTTCTCTAAAGATAAATCAGGTCATGTCCAAACTGTGTGATGAAGTAAGGATTTGTAGTTTCCAACATGCCAATATTCTACATAGTTTAGCGCAGAGAATGTGGTAATTAACTACAATGACCATWATCCATTGAACACCTACTTGTCCGGTCTGTGTGTTTATTTTACACCTACTATGTTAGGATAGTGTGGGACAGAAACTGCATGATCAAGCGGGATAGAGAGCAGTTGCATTAGGCTGTTTGAGGTTTGAATCCAAAGCAACTTGCATACACATTGTTTGAAGTACAACATAACAACYGTACTAGCTCAATACGGTTTGCTGTAAAACCTTAGTAGAGCATGGGTGGAGTAGGTATTGTGGTGCTCATGTGAATTTCCTTTCTTTTTTGGCTTCAGACCAATGCCTACTTCTTACTTAAAACTTTGTTTTTTTKKTTTTYMWTTYMAATGKTTTTTACACTGGAAGGTGATTGATTTTACAACATTTCCACCTGAAAAATGTGATTTATTGTCCAGGACCCAGTTTCCCAAAAGCATCTGAAGGCTAAGTTCATTGTTAGAACATCCGTAGGCGCTTCATTAAATCCCAGAGCTGTTTCACAAAACCGTCATCACTAAAGATGCACTTGAAAAAACTCATTATTTACCTGCCTCAGACCACTYGTAGAACAGCTAACTGGGTCATTAGATGCTTTTTTGCCCTTCCGAGTCACTTTGTACACAGAAGATCTCTGCTAAACCTAGTATCAAGATGTTTATCTGTCTCACTGTCACCGCCAATAACTTCAGAATGAAGTTGACTACAATACAAAGTTGSTAATGTGTTTGCAATTGTTATAAACAAGCAAAGGGTAAAACGATAATTCAAATGAAAACTGAGATGACTCCATTAAAATATCAATACAGTAGCCTAAATAGGCCTATATATTTAAATCATACTGAACTCAATTTCATGTTCAGTCAATTGAGTTCTATTTTCCTAATTGTAGGCTACTGTCTGTAATTTTTGCCTCAATTTCATGATGTATACGCCTAACAACATGCACGCAATGATATGCAAAATATTTGAATTAGTGCATAGCCTAAAGCATTAGAATAAGCCGAGGATAATTTATTTCTTGGAGTTGATCTGTTGTCAGTATGTACCTAATGTTAAGGTAAGATTTGAATGGAGAACGCTGATTCGTGAGCAGAGCTGCCTTTCTTTCGATCCTATCAGCATCGACACATGCTCTAACGACGTACTTATCGAAAGTTCTTCCTACGTGGTATTTTGGGAAACGTATATATGAGTTCTTAGGCCGTTATAGAAACAATGTATCGTTAGAACACTGGTAGGCATAAGTTCCATCGCTATCGGGAAAACGGACCCTGCCTATTACTTCATAGACATGGCTATTTGCATATTTGCAAACATATGGATTCTCCCTTTAAACAGGGGAGGGAGGTGAATATCAACAGCTGCTTTACATTAAGCAAGTGATTCAAAGTACGGAATAAGTTGGCTGAGTGACCCCCCTCTATTTTTTTGCTTGTTGATGGCTACTTCCCACTAAGGGGTCCTACGCCGACATCTTTTGGACGTCTTTCTCTCTTTGTTTTGTGCAGTCCAGACCAGCCTAGACTTCAACATCCATGGATGAGACTCCCTAAAAACACTCTACTTCGATACAAGCAACGTTTCATAGGAGGTTAGGAGTGTATTTTCGTTAACTTTAACCTTTTTCCTAACCTTAATCCAATTCTCCTAACTTGTTACGTTAATTCTCCTAACCTGCTGTGTTAATTCTCCTAACCTGCTGCGTTTGTTCTATAAATCTGTTACGAAAAAGATGTAGCTGTATCAAAGTGGCGAGGCTTTAGGGAATCTCATCCACGGACGTTGATTTTTGTTCTCTTCCGGATAAAATCTGAACCAATCATAGACATCTGTTTGGTTTAGGACCGACCTTGATTTGGCTCAAACAATGTTTGCTTCAGATTTGGTCCTGTCCGGACTGGACCAAATCTGAACCAATCATAGAGATCTATGGTTCACCAGTTTGGAAAGCACAGTACAGAGCAACACAGTAGAGTAGTGGCTCTCAAACCTCCATGGGAAACCCAGGCCATTCCATGTAATTGATCTATTCCAGAGCTAGCACACCTGATTTAACTTGTCAACTAATCCTCATGCTCTCCAATAGCTAGTTCGGAGCTACATCAWAATTGTGAAACATCTGGGGATCCCCGAGGAGAGGTTTGAGAACCACTTCAGTAGAGCACAGCAGATTGCAGTACATTAGAGTACAAACAATTACAGGAAGTATTTTCAACATTCATTCAGAAACAAAAATGAACCTAATTCCAATGCCCGGAAAATACATGTTTTAAACATCCYGAAAATACTTATTTTCACCTTTCATTCAAAACCTAAAATTCAACGTCTGGAAAATACATATTTTAAACGTAATTTTGTTTACTGGGTTCAGATCTTTGGGAACACACTGAAATCTAACTTGACACTGTTGGTCAGAAAATTGCATTGACAGAGGACGGTGTACTGAATGAATGCATCATAAGGCAAGGGCTGGAATTTGTTCTGGATGCTCGTGTGTTGATCTAATTAATTCGCTAGCTAGCATGTATACATTCACTGCAACGCACAGCTGACGTGCTACCTGCATGTGCATTGGCAGAGTTTAGATTAAACATAGCTAACTGTTTCTTATCAAGGAAATTTGTTTTATCWGTTTGTGTTGTGAGAGGCTGGTCTTGGTTGAGGAAATGTAGGCAAGCTAGCATKGTTTGTGATGAAACTGGTATTTGGCTGCACACGTAGCTATCATGATGGAGTAGCTAGATGGGCAATGCCCAGGCCATTGCATTTATAATACGTTAACAGTGTGGCAGTTTCCCAAAGATTGGTATTGACTATTAACTTTACTTAGCTATTTAGATAGCTACGCTTTATGGAAGAATGTAGCAAGCTATGATATATTGTCAACATTGAGTTGTGGTTGGTGCACAATCTATACARCTATGGTACAGTCGCGTTAGCTTGTAACTACTGACTAGTTGGCTAGCTAACTGGATATAATAGCAGCCAAGGACTTTCACTAGATTATTTGTTTGTGCTAGGATTTAGTTTACACAGATGACTTAGCAAAATAGCATATACCTAGCTAAAATATACCTAGCTAGCTAGATTCCTTTTCATGCAGCTTGCTTCTTATTTACTGGTGTTAGCTACCTAGATAGCTACAGCTGCTAGTATGCTACTAGCTAGCTGCTGCTGTTGCGCAGCAACGGAGTTGWTGGTCCCAAAAATATTTTAGCATTGTCAGAAATGCTATAAAAAAGTAGTAAATCATTGGTTCTTAAATGGACTGAAATGTACACGTGAAAAGCAATAAAATATAAATTTTCTAAAAACTGTTGCACCAACAAAGGTATTCAGTTCAAATGGATCCAAGTCTAATTGTCACYTTATGGACGCTGTAGCCTCGTTTTTAATCTGATGTCTATAAATGTTGCTAGATTTGGGTAAAGAAAACTCTTGACAACCCTAACGCTAATAACCGTGTCAAAAATCTGGCATAGTGGTTCTTGGTAAACGCTGGATGGATCATGACGTGAGGCGGGGAGTGTGTTGTGTACCTCCAATGAAGTTGATTTGCGAATTTTCATCGACATTGGTGTTATATTGGCTTAGATTGGAAATTAACATTGAGCTTCAAATCATCCCCTACCGGTCGGCGCTACTATAATGTAAAAATGGACAATTGCAAAGTATGCTGAGCAATAGTCTAATGAGCTCCGCCCCAAAACAAGGTTTTGTGTAGAAGAGTTACAGATTTGATCAAAATGTACTTGTCGTAGCAGGTTCAGGAGAATTTACGCAGCAGGATAGGATAATTAACATAGCAGGTTAGAAGAATTAGGAGAAACTGTATCCAATCTAGACATGACCCCAAAACAAGRCCAATAATAATACCCAGTGTGCTTTGCAGTACATTTTSGTATGTTCATTTTCACATAAACATTCACATTTTGGTCATTTAACAGACTCTCTTATCCAGAGTGACTTRCACTCAGTGCCAACAATTTAGGTAGATAAACAACACAGAATACAGTCATAAACWAAATTTCCATCCAATTTGTGACAGATTTTCATGCAAATATTCTAAAATCTGCATAAAACAATATGAGAGACATGTTCCAATCAAATGGACTTATTGTGGATAAAATACTGTGTGTGATGACGTTATGCACATAAAAATTACTTTTGTGGTAAAATTTCTATGTACCAAAAAAATACAAGTTAAATGAGTTTCCATCGCATTTTCAACTCTACTGATGGTTTTTGTCACAAACACTGTTGTGTTATATAGCGATCTGTGCCCACTCTGGTTTTGGTASGTGCGCTCTAGCCGTCAGCTCKCAGACAAAGTGCGGTTAAGCTACCTGCATTATTAGATTATTATGGATAAGAGCGTTACATTTTTAGGGAGGGTTAAACGGCAGCCAAGCGTCAATCATCATGTCAAATAAGATATTTATTGGAAAGGAGCCTCAAGCTCATCATGTGCACTTTCACCACCCTGTGAAGTTCATCATAATTTATTCTATTTGTAGTCTAATAAATTGCATGGTAATGGGAGGACCACAGAACGTACCATCGTGTGACTCCAAGTTTACTTCAATATGATGGTTATTATATCAATATTTGCGCATAAAGGCATTTCCACCGTCAYTTCTCGCATACATTTTACAGAGACCATGATCCCACCATGTCGAACAACGAAATTGTCTGTCGGCATTTATAAAATTGTAACGGCATATTCTGTTCCAATCAGACGGTTGTGATATTTTTTCAATCGTCAGTTCATTCATCTGCATTAAATGGTTGGATGAAAACCTGGTTATAGCAAGTAAAACGTTTCTGTAAGCATTACTGAGAATGTGGTTGCTGTTTGGGCCGGCTACTTGCAAATGTATTTCTGTATTTTAAAATTCAAAATACATTTATTTTAATTAAATACAGTTCAAAAAAGTATTTTGTAGATTATTTTTGATACATTGATCTTTATGGTWTTTTGTAATTGGATTTTGTAATTTTTGCCCATCCTTTTGTGTGAGAGAAAATTAAGTGTGAGTGAGTGTGCTTAGAGAGAGTGCAAAAATMAAAAATAAAATAGAAAAGGTCAAAACAGATGTGTAGCCATTTTGTTAGCTATTTAGCAGTCTTATGGCTTGGGGATARAAGCTGTTCAGGAGCCTGTTGGTGTCAGACTTGATGCTCAGGTACCGCTTGCCGTGCGGAACCAGAGGGAACAGTCTATGGCTTGGGTGGCTGGAGTCAAAACATTTCCGGCCCTTCCCTTCACACTGCCTGATTTGGAGGTCCTGGATGGCAGGGAGCTCGACCCCAGTGAAATACTGGGCTGTCCGCACCACCCTCTGTAGCGCCATGTGATCGAGGGTGGTGCAATTGCCATACCAAGCATTGATACAGCCAGTCAAGATGCTCTCAATGGTGCAGCTGTAGAACTTTTTGAGAATTTGAGCATTTCCTGTAGTGCACGTTTAAGCTCCTTGGTCTTACTGACATTGAGGGAGATGTTGTTGTCCTGAAACCACACTGCCAGGTCACTGACCTCCTTCCTGTAGGCGGTCTCATCTTCACCGGTGATCATGTCATGCGTGGCCACACAGGAAGTACAAGAGTGGACTAAGCACACACCCCTGTGGGGCCCCCATGTTGAGGGTCAGCATGGCAGAGGTAATGTTGCCTACCCTCACCAACTGAGGTTGGCCCGTCAGAAAGTCAAGGATCCAGTTACAGAGGGAGGTGTTGAGTCCGAGGGTCCCAAGCTTGGTGATGAGCTTGGAGGGGACTATTGTGTTGAATGCTGAGCTGTAGTCAATGAACAGCAATCTCACTAGTTAGTTACCTAGTATATCTGCTTGTATTTAAGTCACAGACTCATACAAAGACCAACAAACAACCCAACAAGCGATCACACAGACATTTATACAGAATATCGTCATACGTAAAATATATCATTCTTCTATCATTTTCCCATAAACTGACAAATTCACTGGATTATCAGAGCGGCCTAGTCCCTTCCAGGTCCTTCAAAAATGTTGATATATGTTGTGCTGTGCTATCCTGTTTTGTACATTTCCTGAAATGCAATGTGTAAGGTACAGGAAAAATCCAACAGGAGTGGGATGGATGGCCTTCAGCTCTCCCAGTCTGGAAAAAACATTAGTTGAAATGAGAGGGAAGTTACAAGGTCTAAGTTATTTCCTCTCTTTTTCTTTTCATAATTTGCAGGGGGAAAACTACATTTTTCCTCCTTGCAGTGTGGGTACTGCCATTCGTGGACAGGAAGCAATGACAAGGGCTGAGGACACACTGGTGTGCCATACAATACTCCAAGGCTATGTGCATCTGGCTCCAAGGCCAGAGAGCGGAGGTGAACATTTGTGTGCGTGCACGCGCATGTGTGTGTGTCTGTGTGTCCCATAACTACTCTTGATAAAAACTTGATTTAATTTCTTGAGTGTTGACTTAAGGGAAAAAATGCAAACAAGACGATCAAATAAACACTAAAAACCAACCAGAACCTTATACGCATTAATTGAAAGTGTGTTAACACATTCAAACATACTAATCCACAACATAAAGACAACCTCTCAGTGATTGCAGGAATCAGACCTCTTGAATCTGCATGGGGTGCTTCGACTAGCATTACGACAAAACAAAAACTGCCAATGTCAGTCACACACTGTTGGACGATCACATTCATCCTGCACTAACCTGTTTTGGCTGGTGAGCCACTTTAAAGGGAGAGGAAGTCTGACTGTATGACTGCTTGAGGCAAAAGGTTATTTGTTTGTTGCCAAGAGGTTAGGTAACCACCGAGACACAGAGCAACAAGCTCAATCAGGAAATTGGATCATAAAAAAGGCCCTGATCCTCGAGTCGGCCCGGCAACCTGTGGTTTTCCTCAGGTACTCAGTATTCCCTGTGAGTTCTCCGAAGCAACCGTTTTGGTTAACCAACTAACCACTTGAGCATAATGCAATCTTCTATTCATAACACTCACAACGTATTGGCAGCTGTCCACAACACAAATCCAAGTCAGAGAACGAAAATACTACAACAAACCTCTGCTGAGGAATTTGGGTGAATGGTTTCTTGTCGATTCAAAACGCTGCATATTCTCTGAGATTTGTCAAATTCTYGATTCTGTACGAGAAGAGACATTTATAGTAGTGCTGGTATGTTGTTAGAGACTTTCCAAACACAGAGGCAGCAGCAGTCTTGGAATGTGCACTGGTGTACAAACCAAGCTCTGAAATTATGGCCCTCGCCATCGCTAAAGAAAATGTAATTGATGCAATCTGTAGACCATGTAGCTTTTAATTAGTGGCTTCCGCCTCCTAATTGGTTTCTCTAAGTTTCCCCCACCCTAATTTAGGATCCGACCAATCCGACCAATTGGTATTTWGTAGGCTTTGTTGGTCTTAGGAGAAACCGTACACCGTAATCAAGGGCCGGAATGAACGTTTTAAGGGCAACACAAGCAATCTGTGTTAGCAAACACAACCTCAGTTAAAGTTAATTTTACTGTGCAGTCTCAAGGTCCTCTGGTGGAAAACAGCTCTGCTGCAGCACCTCAGATTTAAAATGCACTTTTCTGCTGTAGCAATTGTAACAGATAAAAAACATTTAATTCATAGATGATGGGTGCATTTACTGGACACTATCGCTGCAAGGGAAAATCAAGTAGAGCTTAATTTGTGTAAAAGCTAACTACAACAGCTGTATGGAACACAATGCAAAATGGCTGCTGGAAAGTATATTATTCAAATGCAAATGTTTACAGTCCACCTTACAACCGAGCCATGTTCTTTGGATACAACAACCGTATCAAACTAGTAAAAACACAGAATGCCACAAGGCTAAAGTTTACTATGGCATGCTTATAACTGAGTGTATAACCTCTAGTGTTTTTTTTTGTTGTCAGAAACTCTGCAAGTAAACACTCCCATGTTGCTGTTCTGTTGGCGCTGTTGTTTCTCCATGACACAGGACGTGAGCAAACTAATGGTACACTTCTCCGGCTCTTTCCCACTAATGTTGTGTGTTCCCTCGCTGAAGACATAAAAACAGACCTGGATCGCATCTCCCTCTGTCTTATTGATRCTGACAAGGGGAGATAAACCATTGGTTGTGGACATGGCCAGTCGATAACTCCAATCAAATTTGCTTCTAAACAACGCAGGCTCTCTGTTTCCCACCAAAAGTGAGAGACAGAAACAGAGACGGAGGAGGAAAGCAGAGACGGAGGAAGAGGGAGATAAAGATAGATAATGAGAAAGTGTCACTGAGCATAAAAGGTTGAATAAATAAACGAAGTGGCAGCTATCTCTGTGGGTTGAAGTGATGCAAGTGAAGCTAGTAGATGTGTTGAATTTTTTAAATAATAATCAATTTTGGCACGTTGAGTCTTAGAAGAGAYGGTGTGTATTTTGACAAGGTGCTGTCAAACTGTCACAGAGAGAGGAGGAAAAAGGAAAAGACGGCGAGAGAAAGAGAGAGACAGAGTTGGAGAGAGAAACAGAGAGAGAGAAAGAAACAGAGAGGCRGCACAAGGAAGCGAGTTAGCATGCCTTTGTAGTGAGGGTTTGTGGTGACTGCAGCCTGGCTTGTGACTCCATCATAAAAAGGCAAACCCTTTGAGGTCAGAGACAGGTCTGGTTGCTCAGTGCTGCTGGGTAACACTGGAACGTGACCATCCCTTCTCCCCCTGCGTCTCCCCTGGATATCCCCCTGCCCACCTTGTTTACTGTAACTCCTAATCAACACCACGTTTTCCAGTTGCCAGGGCAACTTTCAAGAAATTTGTGCAGAAACAAGATATCAGATGACTTCACAAACCTTCAACTACCATTACATGTGCTATCTGTTGCTTGACATTAAACACAGCAATGACTGTTCAAATAAAATAATGTTAGCATATTATACAAGTTATTTTAATTAATTTGGAAGATTAATTCAACAAAGTGATATTATATTTTGTCTTAACAGTGTACCATTTCAGATAAGAAGAACTTATAAYGCATATATTGAGGTAGCTATGTACATATACAGTGCATTCGGAAAGTATTCCGACCCCTTGATWTTTTTCACAATTTGTTACGTTACAGCMTTATTCTAAAATCGATTCAATTGTTGCTGTTTTTCATCAATCTACACAAAATACCCCATAATGACGGAGCAACATTTTGAAAATGTATTGAAGCATCATTGGCAGAGATTACAGTCTCAMGTCTTATTGACTATCATGCTACAAGCTTGGCCCACCTGTATTTGGGGAGTTTCTCCCATTCTACTCTGCATATCCTCTCAAGCTCTGTCAGGTTGGATGGGGAGCGTCGCTGCACAGCAATTTTCARGTCTCTCCAGAGATGTTGGATCAGGTTCAAGTCTGGGATCTAGCTGAGCCACTCAAGGACATTCAGAAACGTGTTCCAAAGCCACTCCTGCATTGTCTTGGCTGTGTGCTTAGGATTGTTGTCCTGTTRGAAGGTGAACCTTCCCCCCAGTCTGAGGACCTGAGCACTCTGGAGCAGATATTCATTAAGGATCTTTCCGTACTTTGCTCTGTTCATCTTTCCCTCAATCCTGACTAGACTCCAGTCCCTGCCGCTGAAAAACATCCCCACGCTTCACCGTAGGGATGGTGACAGGTTTCCTCCAGATGTGACGCTTGGCATTCAGGCCAAAGAGTTCAATCTYGGTTTCATCAGACCAGAGAATCTTGTTCCTCATGGTCTGAGAATCCTTTAGGACCCCTTTGGCAAACACTGTCATGTACCTTTTAGTGAGAATTGGCTTCCATCTGGCCACTTTACCATAAAGGCCTGATTGGTGGAGTGCTGMMGAGATGGTTGTCCTTCTGGAAGGTTCTCCCATCTCCACAGAGGAACTCTGGAGCTCTGCCAAAGTGACCATCGGGTTCTTGGTCACCTCCCTGACCAAGGCCCTTCTCCCCCGATTGCTCAATTTGGCCGGGTTGCCAGCTCCAGGAAGAGTATTTGTGGTTCCAAACTTCTTTCATTTAAGAATGATGGAGGGCACTGTGTTCTTGGGGACCTTCAATGCAGCAGACATTTTCTGGTACCCTTCTCCAGATCTGTGCCTCGACACAATCTTGTCTTGGGGCTCTACGGRCAACTCCTTCAACCTCATGGCTTGGTTTTTGCTCTGACATGCACTGTCAACTGTGGGACCATACAGACAGGTGTGTGCCTTTCCAAATCATGTCCAATCAAGTTGTAGAAAGATCTCACGGATGATCAAAGGAAACAGGATGCACCTGAGCTCAATTTCTAGTCTCATAGCAAAGGGACTGAATACTTACGTAAAAAAGGTATTTATTTTATACATTTGTAAAAAATTCTAAAAACCTGTTTTCGCCATCATCATGGGGTATTGTGTGTAGATTGATGAGGAAAACAATTTATTTAATACATTTTAGAATAAGGCTGTAACATAACAAAATGTGGAAAAGGTCAAGAGGTCGGAAAACTTTCCGAATGTACTGTAGGTAGGTGTAAAGTGACTAGTCAACAGGATAAATTAATTTAGTCTCTGCGGCCAAGAAGAGGGCCTTTAAGAAAAGAATCCTAGGGGAAACACGGTGTGTGCACCAAAGCAAAGCTACAGGAAATACTGTGTGGATGCTTCAAACAGAAATCAGATGCAATTAGCATGCATATAATGATATAGAGTTGAAGTCGGATGTTTACTTACACTTAGGTTGGAGTCAATAAAACTCGTTTTTCAACCACTCCACAAATTTCTTGTTAACAAACTCGAAAGTCGGAAAGGACATCTACTTTGTGCATGACACAAGTAATTTTTCCAACAATTATTTACAGACAGATTATTTCACTTATAATTCACTGTATCACAATTCCAGTGAGTCAGAAGTTTACATACACTAAGTTCACTGTGCCTTTAAACAGTTTGGAAAATTCCATGAAAATGATGGCATTGCTTTAGAAGCTTCTGATAAGCTAAATTACATCATTTGAGTCAATTGGAGGTGTACCTGTGGATGTACAGTTGAAGTCGGAAGTTTACATACACCTTAGCCAAATACATTTAAACTCAGTTTTCACAATTCCTGACATTTAATCCTAGTAAAAATTCCCTGTCTTAGGTCAGTTGGGATCACCACTTTATTTTAAGAATGTGAAATGTCAGAATAATAGTAGAGAGAATTATTTATTTCAGCTTTAATTTCTTTCATCACATTCTCAGTGGGTCAGAAGTTTACATACACTCAATTAGTATTTGGTAGCATTGCCTTTAAACTGTTTAACTTGGGTCAAACATTTTGGGTAGCCTTCCACAAGCTTCCCAGCATAAGTTGGGTGAATTTTGGCCCATTCCTCCTGACAGAGCTGGTGTAACTGAGTCAGGATTTTAGGCCTCCTTGCTCGCACACAATATTTGCTTGGGGTCCTTGTACATTTGGAAGACCCATTTGCGACCAAGCTTTAATTTCCTGACTGATGTCTTGAGATGTTGCTTCAATATATCCACATAATTGTTCTTCCTCATGATGCCATCTATTTTGTGAAGTGCACCAGTCCCTCCTGCAGCAAAGCACCCCCACAACATGATGCTGCCACCCCCGTGCTTCACGGAAGGGATGGTGTTCTTTGGTTTGCAAGCCTCCCCCTTTTTCCTCCAAACATAGCGATGGTCATTATGGCCAATTGTTCTATTTTTGTTTCATCAGACGAGAGGACATTTCTCCAAAAARTATGATCTTTGTCCCCGTGTGCAGTTGCAAATCGTAGTCTGGCTTTTTTATGGTGGTTTTGGAGCAGTGGCTTCTTCCTTGCTGAGCGGCCTTTCATGTTATGTCGATATAGGACTCATTTTACTGTGGATATAGATACTTTTGTACCTGTTTCCTCCAGCATCKTCACARGGTCCTTTGCTGTTGTTCTGGGATTGATTTGCACTTTTCGGCACCAAAGTACGTTCATCTCTCCTTCCTGAGCGGTATGACGGCTGCGTGGTCCCATGGTGTTTATACTTGCGTACTATTGTTTGTACAGATGAACGTGGTACCTTCAGGCGTTTGGAAATTGCTCCCAAGGATGAAGCAGACTTGTGGAGGTCTACAACTTTTTTCTGAGGTCTTGGCTGATTTCTTTTGATTTTCCTATGATGTCAAGCAAAGAGGCACTGAGTTTGAAGGTAGGCCAATTCCATGCAACATTTATCAATGAAACATGACACCAAAACCCATTGAAAAGAGAGGGCTGAATTATTAAGAAGCAGAAAATAAGAGGGATGTAAAAGAAAATGAGGGAAGAGAGGAGGGAGAGACAGAAAAAAGAGAAAGACAGAAAGAGAGAAGGAGGAAAGATAGAGGCTTTCTGTGTTCCTCCTTGTGCCTGCTGTCTGTGACCACTTTGCCCTGGAGCATGAACGCGAATGTGAGCCCGCCTCTCTTCTCGGTCTGTTCACAATTACCCAGCCACTAATGAATCTTCCACGAATGACTGCTTAACTGGCAGCACTGACTCCTCAGGAACAAGGGAGCTATTAGTGGAGGAATTGAGGAAGGAAGGAAAAGGGGAAAGCCAAAGGGAAGGCAGGCCAGCTCAGAGGCCCAGGGAGGGAGGGAGGGAGGGAGGGAGGAGGGCTCAGCTGCATCCCCCCGAGGTGATGCCTTTAACAGAAGAGATCCTGGAGGAGGGAAGTGCGCACTCCACTTTCTCCCCCCCAGCAACCAGAGATGAAAGAGATTAGTTCTGGGTCTGGCMCGGAGGACAGTGGACTGGTGAACATCTGAAATGCTTCATTTCTCAGGCAACAGGATTTAGGATGGGACCCTATGTCCTTTAGAGGTGGTAAATACATGAAAATATTTTGCGGGGCACTGTCCAAGTCRGGGGTTTGGTGCATGAGACAACTTCTGGTGTTTCCTGCCAACCGTAATTTACGGTTGGCAGGATGCACACGCGCCTACACAATTTGTATGCACACGCGCATACACAATTTGTATGAAGATGTGTGAAAAAACATATTCMGATTTCAGTACCGACTCCAAGGAGCTTCTCAAACTATAAGCCATCTCAACCTGAAGTCTGACACGGACTGTTTGTGACAGCTAGGTAAAACTTTAACAGATTAGATGAAAACTCTTTGACAAATAAGAAGTTGGGGCCAAACTATACCAATTGGTGCTCATGCAACTAGTGAGAAAAGTGACAAACCAATGCTTACACAGAGACATGAAACAGTGAAATAGCGGTGAGAAAAGAACACACATACTGTACACATATGAGAGTGAACACACACACACACACACACACACACACAGTCTTATACTTATGACCCAGGCACATTTCACAGGACCATTTATCAAGTTAAAGTCCAGGTAGCAGCTAATGTACCCCACAACAGATATTTATGTAGTGTCTGTCCGCAATGTAAAAAAGAACAGACTGAGAGTCTGTTCTTTCGACCAATTGATTGGTCGGAATATTAAAACAGGTATTTTTCCATATATAGAAACACACTATGTTTGAATAAAATCAACTATATGTAGACTACTAAGCTTGTCTGATGCTTTAAGCACTGCAATTAAAAATTAAGACACACAAATTACTAAAGAGGGAGCAAAAGATCAATATAGCCTAACTAGAAGAAAAAAAMCTCCTCCCACTGCCCGCTGCTGCTGGCCTTCGCAGATTCTGCCGTTATGCTCCTGAAGTTGCCGGTAATAGGCTACACCAGCGGTTGACAACCTTTTCCATTTTAAGTGACAAGTTGTCGTACCATTTCTACCGTTCTGCGTGGCAGTTATGACTTTCATATTTTCATGGAACAGTTTAATTTCATTCATAATAAAATCTTAACATCTCAAAATCAATGTCATGTGGTTAATCAAAATTGTATCAAATGAACATGATACAAATTTAAAAGTAACTTATATTGCCATTGCCAATATGTAAAAATAGCCTACATAAATCCAACAAAGAAMAACATTGCAGTCCGAAGTTAGAAAATATTGTGATGAAAATAAATATCCTATAAATCACATTGGCTACGCATTGCCTGTCTGCAAGGAACTTGACACATTGTATCAACTATTAATTTGGTCTGGCCCAARGCTAGTGTTAGCAAACTTGCAACATTGTATAAAATATTCTGGGCCCTCAAGAGTTTCACACCAGCGAGTTCCAGACAGACAGAAACAGCTGTAGGCTATTTGCACAAGGGATAAGAAGTAATCAGGTAGCCCTATTTTATTACGTTTCCACCGGATCAGAGCATGACATTTTTTTATCGAAAGGGAGAGAGCTGGAAAGATTTTTCAAATAGGTAAAAACAGACTTTGTTACCTTGCTGTTTGAGACGAAGAACAAATTACTTTAAATTACTTTACAGTGACAGTGGATTAAGACAATCAGATAAAGGCTAAATGTACTTCTGTTGAGCCATCTCTGTGGCCTGCACAATGGATAAGTCCACTCAGACAGGCATGAATCAGACAGGTGTCTCGTGTGCTATACATTTATTTTTWATATATTTGCCACTGCTCAACAACMAAAAATSTTGGTTGATCAACAGCCTATTGACCAAACAATTGACCAGTTGACTAAATGGGGTCAGCCCTAATGTACAGTACCAGTCAAAAGTTTGAACACACCTACTCATTCAAGGGCTTTGCTTGATGTTTACTATTTTCTACATTGTAGAATAATAGTGAAGACATCAAAACTATGAAATAACACATATGGAATCATGTAGTAACCAAAAAATACTTTTTGTTAACTACATTTTATATGTTAGATTCTTCAAAGTAGCCACCCTATGCATTGATGACAGCTTTGCACCATCTTGGCATTATCTCAACCAGCTTCATCTGGAACGCTTTTCCAACAGTCTTGAAGGAGTTCCCACATATGCTGAGCACTTGTTGGCTGCTTTTCCTTCACTCTGCGGTCCAACTCATCTCAAACCATCTCAATTGGGTTGAGGTTGTGTGATTGTGGAGGCCAGGTCATCTGATGCAGCACTCCATCACTCTCCTTGGTCAAATAGCCCTTACACAGCCTGGAGGTGTGTTGGATCATTGTCCTGTTGAAAAACAAATGATAGTCCCACTAAGCACAAACCAGATGGGATGGCGTAGCGCTGCAGAATGCTATGGTAGCCATGCTGGTTAAGTGTGCCTTGAATTCTAAATAAATCACACAGTGTCACCAGCAAAGCACACCAACACACCTCCACCTCCATGCTTCACAATGGGAACCACACATGCGGAGATCATCCTTTCACCTACTCTGCGTCTCACAAGGACACGGAGGTTGGAACCAAAAATCTCCAATTTGGACTCATCAGACCAAAGGACAGATTTCCACCTGTCTATTGTCCATTGCTCGTGTTTCTTGGCCCAAGCAAGTCTCTTCTTATTATTGGTGTCCTTTAGTAGTGGTTTCTTTGCAGCAATTTGACCATGGAAGGCCCGATTYACAGTCTCCTCTGAACATTTGATGTTGWGATGTGTCTGTTACTTGAACTCTGCGAAGCATTTATTTGGGCTGCAATTTCTGAKGCTGGTAAYTCTAATGAACTTATCCTCTGCAGAAGAGGTAAATGTGGGTCTTCCTTTGCTGTGGCGGTCCTCRGGAGAGCAAGTTACATCATAGCGCTTGATGGTTTTTGCGACTGCACTTGAAGAAACTTTCAAAGTTCTTGTAATTTTTCTGATTGACTGACCAGCCATAATATGGACTTGGTCTTTTACCAAATAGGGCTATCTGTATACCACCCCTATAGGGGCGGCAGGTAACCTAATGGTTAGAGCGTTGGACTAGTAACCGAAAGGTTGCAAGATCAAATCCCCGAGCTGACAAGGTAAAAATCTGTCGTTCTGCCCCTGAACAAGGCAGTTAACCCACTGTTCCTAGGCCGTCATTGAAAATAAGAATTTGTTCTTAACTGACTTGCCTAGTTCAATAAAGGTTAAATAAATACATTTTCACAACACAACTGATTGGCTCAAACGCATTAGGAAAGAAATTCCACAAATGATTGTCTGTCGCCTACTGAAMTGTACATGGTAAACTGTAAGTGGAACTTCACAGGTTGTAAAGAAAACTCCCCTGGAGCCACAAAATGGCCGAATTAGGGCAATGCGCAGCCCCCCAAACACCTTGAAAACTTGCTCTGTACAGTAAGTGACCTTCGTCCTTGCCAAAACTACTCTTTCCTGTAGGCTTGTACTGTCTATATTATGACAGAATCAGCAGTTAGCTGGCAGACATTTTTACATTTGGTTAGTTGTATCAGTGTTATTTAGATGGAGCTAAATGTGCAATAGCTAGCATAGAGGTAGCAAGCTAGCTCTTTCACTTACCCAGTTGACCTCCATGATCACTGAAACCCATGATAATGCYCTGTCTTTGCTGGTGCTGYTGGCTGTTTGAGATGCTTTAGAAGCCACATTGATGGTAGGGACAGAATCCTCTTTGAGAAGCAACTTCGTGTTGAAGCACTCCTTCCATTGTTGATAGCCATGGAAGTTCTCAGGGATGAAATGTGCCCTGCAGATTGCTGAGTAGATACCYAATTCATCCGGTTTCCACTAGTTACCACAGCCACATTTAAGGTTAGGGTTAGGCATAATGTTAGCAGTGTGGTTAAAGGGACCAATTTGACCACCTCATTCTCACAAATGTATTTCTTTAACGTTTTTAATTCACAATGTGATGCTGACCGAGGGGCATTGTGGTATTACTTTTTCCGAAATTAGAGTTGATTTGGAGAAAACCTCAGACCCAACTTTTAGAACAACATTATAATATAACAATTGATTTAAGAGTTTATAATTTGGGAACTTTTTCTTGGGGTGCTCTAAGTTCCTATTATATGTGGTTCTGGCATTAAGAAATAAGTACTACACTCCCTTTAAGAGAGTAAATGTGTTGGCATGTCCTCTTTCCAGTGTGGCTGCAAAGTCCCAGCAACAGACCTCCAAMATATTTGTTCCGTGGTTTATTACCGGCCCTTGCCACGCCTGACCCCAGGGTTCCCCTACTTTGAAGGTGATTTAACGATGATTCCACTTTCACAAGCCACTGCCAGTGGACACTAGCACCGAATTGAGGAATTTCATGGAAAGAAATGTTCCTTTAAAAAAAGAAAAAGTGGATACAACTAGTCTGTTGTTTTAAGACTCAAGGAAATAATGAATTACAATRCTAAGCTACGTAAGCACATTGCATTTCATTTGTTAGAAAGCMTTTAAAGGAATGGGTTTCTTTCTTGAAACCTAGGATAATGAAAACTACCCTTAAGCAATCTATGACCACAGGATCCAATCTCAAATTGATGTCAAATTGCACAGATTGGACTGGAGCCTCATACGAAACGTTCAGGAAAATCCCCACTTGAAAAAGTCACTAAGCAGTTTGTGCAATAATTGCACTACAAGAACAACCCATGTCAGAACATGGATTTAACCTCACTTCAGAAAAGCAACACAGCTGTCCCCATTTCCTCTGCAAACATGTTAAAACACATAGAACCCCAATRTATGCTTTTTTTWATGTATTTGCACAGTGAAACTAACATAAAAATGTGGCTTTATATTCCAGCATTATGGATTTGAGATCTAATGTTTCATACGAGGTGATAGTACAGAATGTCACCTTTTATTTGAGGGTATCTACATACATATTYGTTTTATTATTTAGAAATGAAAGTACTTTATGTATCTGGTCCCCCCCATGTGAAGAAGTCATAAGTATTTGGACAAATGCACTTATAGTGTATCAAAGTAGCGAAAAGTTTTGTATTTGGTCCCATATTCCTAGCACGCAATGACTACATCAAGCTRTAAAACTRAACATTTCTTCTCTCCTCCCCATGKGAAWATTTGTAGAATTGCAGCAAACTTGCTTTAAAATGGCTCCATTTTCTCTACAGCCCATGGCAAAATGTGTAGAATTGCATGAAAATAACTTTAAACCTTTAATTTTTCTCCACTGTCAAGAGGGGGACAACTAACCACCCTCCCCCCAACCAAATCTCACTTAGGACCCCAAAAGGCTAGATTTTGCTTGTGTTATGTTTTGCCCAATATTAACTGAATGGTGAATGAAGTAATTTTCTTTCTAAGTGAGTAGATAAGATGTGTCTAAACACTTCTAAATTAATCCTGATAATACCATGACTAAGAAAAATCATGAATTAATCATGAATGATGATGAGTGAGATGCCATTCAGAGGCTACAACAAAACACGTTAACCACTCACCATTACCAATAACAGGGCAGGTTAGCATTTTTTGAGGAGTATCTTTGTGCCTCTGTATGCTTATCCATAATCATGGTAGCATCCACATGAATATAAAAGTGTCTTCTACTTACAATAAAACACACTATTCCCTATTCGGTTCCTTTTGGGCAAAACATAATCCCTAACACMACCGAAACAAACCGCAAACGCATCCAACAAGTTTGTAGAGTTACACGCTTGATTTAGGGATATGGGACCAAATACAAAACGTTTGACTACTTTAATACACTAAGTGAATTTGTCCAAATACTTATGACTTCTTCAAATGGGGGGACTAGGATACATAAAGTGTTTTCATTTCTAAAATGGTAAAACAGATTAAAATAACCTCAAATAAAAGGTGACTGTCCAAATACATATGAAGGAGAGTGTAGTTAAGATATATACAGCTCCAGAACATGGAAACATTACTCCCGCTCTGACAGCCAAATGGGCCTAGCAGAAGAGGCTTGGTTTGATTTCATTTCACTTACAATGGGTAACTTAAAACTTGACGAAGATGACTGGGCTGATTGAGGATATACTTTGGGATACCGTTACCATCTCTCCGGCAGCGCCTCCAAATCGTCGCTCAGATAATAGCTCATTTGTTAGCTGCCCAAAYAGCACTAGCCCTTGTTGAATAAAAAAAAACCTGTCCCGTTTATGAATGGACAGCAATACCCTCAGTAGCATGTTACTATACTCCGCTCCCATTTAAATCTCCTAAACTTACACCTAATCCACCTGTAAGCGCCTCTTAATGTGGTGTCGGGATCCCCCGGCCAGGGTGATCTATTCTGGGGGGCTTTTGGAGAAACACAAAGTGGGTATTATTAGGAGGTAGCCCCTCCCAGGTCCCCTGTTGGGCTGCTGTGGACCTGGATGTATGGCTGTATGATGGAGGTGAGCACTGATGATTCATGCAGCTCCCAGCTCCCTGGCTGTTAGTGTGGGGAGCACTGGGAAGTAGAGAAGAGTGGGGTCGTTTAGGTGTTTTTGTCTTTGCACATGTCAAATAAGGTCCCTGCCCTCTTGAAAATATCAAGCCCAAACTTCCACTGCACTACTGAGGCTTAAAGTGAAGTGAATTAAATGTGACAACAAGACGCTTTCTCTTCTATGCACAAATACACCAAATGCAAGAGAAGGAAAGGTTCGCTCAATGTTACCACAGTCTTAGCACTAAATGCTACACCRACCTACCGTGCTCTCCACTCGTCACCTCAAGACTTCACACCAAAAGAAGTAGACCTTCACCTCAACATGTACCGCGGTATATGTACTTTAAACCTAAAAACCTACACCTCAATGAGTACATTGATTTATACATTTCCCGTTAGACTCGACAAAGCTCCAATGAGAGAGCRGGGAAGAGAAGCTCTCCAGTGGGATTGTGGAGGGGTTTAGGCACAGCATTTATGAGAATAAACRAGATTTCCTGAACTGAAAGCATTCCAAGGCCCTGGTGGTCTCTGCTCACCAAGAGGCAAGACGACACACGCTGGAGATGTCTCCCTCACCCTCCCTCTCTCTCTCTCGCTCGCTCACAAAAACAGAGGAGCAGCCGGTGAAAGTGGAATGTGCGCATTAGTTCATTGTCATTTAGTATTTTGTATTATCTATGCATGCTCTGCTACTCCCAATGTGGAGAGCACATTATCAACCGCCTTTCAAGTTGAAAAGAAGCATGCAACGACCAGGACTATGTTTAATACACTGCCACCGCATGAAACGGAGCAAAAATGTGATGAATCACATTAAACTGTCCTCATAATTATACATTTAAATCAGCGTAATCTGGTGCATGCGTGATCAGAGTTTTTGGTATCCTGGGGGGGGGGGGGCTTGACTGATGTTGTCAGTTCTATTACAGTGGAAATACGCTGATTTGCTCGGGTTCTGTTGATTTGCTTGATGGTATTCTAAGACGTACACTGTGTAATCTGACACTAATACAGCCCTTGAAGTTTGATACTTGCCTGGGGATCATAACCTACCCCCCCCCCCCCACCACATCTCCCTCCCAGAGCTCATCCCTCCCTGCTGCGTATCCCGTTGCCTGGGTAACACACACACACACCACACACACACCAACACACACACACACACAACACCACACACAACACCACACACACAACACACACACACACACACACACACACACACACACACACACACACACACAACACACACACACACACAGCACACACACAAAATCCTCCCCATGTAGCTGGTGTCTTTTCACGTAACTGATTTCGACAGACGAAAGAGTGAGAACTGGGGTAAAATGCTGTATCATTTACCAGTAAACAGAGATACTAATACTTTGAAATAACATTGACAGCCAAGCTTTCAGAGGGACATCCTGTGCTGTGCAGCACCACCCTATTGAGAAGTGTACAGTCAGGAAAACAGTGAATGAACTCTAATCCTTTAAGACAGCACAAATAGAAATTCCATCATGGTTGGCTCACCTTGAGTGAGAGACAGAGAGAGAGTGAGAGAGAGGCAGTGAGGCAGAGAAAGAGGGATAGAACAAGAAAGAGAAATGGATAGAAAATASGTAAAGCTCGGAGAAGATAACCAAGACACAATAAAATATGGCCTGTTTTGACTGAAGGGCTTATTACCGCACTCTTTTAGCTAATATTAATTTCTTGCCAGGTCAAGGTTGGGCCCAGGTAGGCTTCTGTTGGATGAGTGGCAACACGGGAGTGCATCATTCAAACTGTGAGAGTCGCCCATGACCAGTGTCTGCTAGGTGGATATAGTTGACAGTTCCCCATGCTGGGGTGAAGAGCCAAAGGAGACATATTTATAAAACGTGAGAATGTTTACGTCTGGTCAAAGGTCAATGAAGAGTTGAAGACACATTTTCACAACAGACTGTTCTAGTTTCAAAGACTAAATGCACTGCTGTCGCCCAAAACAATGGCACTTAAAAGCAAAGTCTATGATGGGATGTCTGGGAAWGCCATCTGGTTGAATGGTGATTGGCAGTGTGGTAGGTTTCCAAGGCAAAACAAAATTGATGTCAGCAGGCAACTCTGTGATACAATCCTTTTCAMAGATACACCAAAGACTACAAGAAAACTTATAAAAAAGGTCAAGKCACATTTATGGCTAAGGGCTTTTTATAGGCTTGGGAACCTGAAGCTATAAATAAAGGCTAGTATTCAGATATTTACAAACTGGCCCACAAATTACAGACTAGGGCAATTAGACTCTGATTACGATTAGAAATGTCCAACCTTGACCATTGGCTTGAAAAATACTGACAGATGTTCAGTGAGCTCATATTCTGCTGTCGTGTGTCTGTTTGCATATAAATCAACAGCCCAAGTCCAGCTCCTCTAAAACATTAACAAACACAAGGCATGACTAATGTTGAGATGTGGTGGTGGAGTTTTCAAATTAAAAACATTTGCTTTTATTTCTGTTTTTTTGTTCCCCCTTAAAGACACTAGGAGGTAGATATAAACCTTATATTAGATATAAACCTTATATTAGATATAAACCTTTTTTCCACCCTACGGTTATTAACAAAGTTCTGAGAAGAAAAGGTGAGGGGGGTCAGATTCCGTAATTTTGCAATCTTGTGTGGCAAATTTTAAATTACTGGGGGGAGGTAGTTTGGTCCATTTAGGAGGTTTAAACACTGCTCTTTGGGAAGTTGCAAGTATTAGGCCGCAGATTAAAACGCTGATAAGGACTCTTTCAAGATACACAAGRGAGGCATACCAATTACCAATGGTGACATGTAGACTGTGTAAAAGTACAGTGTTCAGAGAGAACTAAATGCGTCTGAGGGCAGTATGTGTTGGGGTTCCAACCTCCAGAATAACGTCGCAATCTCCTGCATGTGTGCCTTTATTTTTGCACTCATAGGCCTTAGCCTTCACTCTTGCCATCGTAGAATGCTAMATGTCATTGTGTAGAACAACCTAATAGCCAATGGAACCAGCAAAACACTAACACGTTTAGAATAAAATATGTAAAACAAAAGTCCACAGGACWACCTCGACATACTTGTTTATGGCGGAACAGCACCTGATGTGGCGCCATCTCCTGTTCACAAAATAAACTACACAAGCCCTGTGTTGAGTGGAGGGAGGGGATTATTAAAAGAAGCATGAAACACCACACATCTGTTATCCACAGACCTGATAAGAGCCCAGTTGGTAACGTCTGGTTAAAAACAAACTCCATCTGGCAGTAATCACATATACTGTAGCATTCCCACCTCCTGATAGAAGGGTGGGAGCTCGACACATATTGTGTTAAATAAATAGGCTATTCAGTGGAACAACAAACCAACATTATCCTTCCTCGAGGAAAAAGTGTGCACGTGTGTGTGAAGGGGTGGGTCGGGGGGGGGCTGTTTTAGATGGACAGCTGCTACAAAAACAGACTGACACAAGGCTAGGGGGCTCTCCTCCAAAGCAGGCTGGGTAAATAGAATAGTGCCACTCATCAATCGTCACAGGAGACTCAAAATGSGTCAAAAGGCGGGATGGGGCGAATTGTGCAATACAAAGGCCTGTTGAACTGTGGGAATTTTGTATGATTATTTTCGGTATGAAAGTCATAGTTATTTAACACAAACAGGTTGTGTAAACAGTCTAAGCTGTATTTGTTGGAATTATTTGTGAGAGAAAGACAACATGCATTTTATAGGTCAAATGTTTTGCTCCCTTTCCACGGTGGAGCCAGTTCTAAAAGCTGGCTTAAGGAGGTAGATAAGTAGGAAGTAGACACTTGACTCTGTTAGTGGCTGAGAGACAAAAGCAGACCCACCCAAACTACATTATGCCCCATAAGTACATGCATACTCCCTGTCTTTCCATGTCCTTCTCTCTCCCCCCACTCGGTCCATCAAACTAAGAAGTCCCTGTGCTCCATCAATCTGCCGACAATGTGCCTCATTGACACCCAAACATCCCATTAATCTTCATTTGTCTCATCATATCCTGCCATTCTCATGGAAATGGCCRCCTACTCCTGTGTGTTGACAGTTTGGGGGTGGTGGTGTGTAAGTAGGGTGCCAGACCAAGTGAAGGGGGACCATAGAAAGTGCCACTCCATTTGGCGGCTTGCGTTTCCCATCACGCCTAATGTGTTTCACATTCAAATAGCACCCCCTACTACCCCCTTGGTAGGGGGGCAGGCTAATCTGATTTCTCAGCTGTCTGGGACCCCTGCTTCCTGACAGCAGCAGCAGGGTTGGCTTGGTGGGGCTGCTGAGGATGCCTGGGGTTTCTCATGCACCCCTCCCAGGGGCTCGAACCCCAACTGCTAACAGAGCTTGGAGTGGCAGGCCAGGCAGTAGCAGGGGAGGAGGAAGGAAGGAAATGGTCTTCAGTTGCTAGGCAGGCCAGGGATGTGTCAATTCTCCACCAGTGGCCCTGGAGGAGACTTCCAGCTGTTCAGCTGTCCATAAGGAAGCACTGTGAGGGTTTATCCCACCATGGGGCCTCAACAGCCACCTGGCAAAGTGGGAGCAGGAGGAAGTTCCCCCTAGGCACTGGACTAAAGGATATCTTCAGTTTTAAGTTTTTCCCCTCCTAATCACTCTACTTTCTGATAAGAGCAGAGACGATTACATTTCAGAAAGCAGAGTATGTTCATAAAGAGCAAGTGCATACATAAATGGAGGAGAGAGGAAGACGGAAAAGAGGGAGATGAGGGAAGGCTACAGAGAGCGAGAATGAGGAAGAGCGAGCTGTAAAAGCCCATAGTGCCTGTGTAGCGCCAGGCCCTTTTTTCCTGGGTGTGTTTTGACAGGGCCCAGGCTCTGTCTTTGATCAGCACTCATGAAGTTTCATTAAGAGATAGATGGAGGATAAAGAGGATGGGAAGCAGAAAGAAAGAGAGGGAGGGAGAGGGAGCAGGAACTCTGCTGGATCTACCTTATCTATCATGTCGGGCCGGTTGGTGGCGGCCAGCACGGTGACGTCCCTGAGTTGCTCGATGCCGTCCATCTCTGTCAGGAGCTGGGCCAGGACCCGGTCCCCTACGCCACCAGACCCCGAGGAGCTGAGAGAGCGAAAGGGAGAGAGAGGAGGGGGAGTAKAAATGGAGAGGTGGGTGGGGGGTGATAGAGGGAGGAGAGAGAGGAGATATGAAAAGACCTTTAACCAAAAATGTGTCTGTTCAAGTTGTCATGTCCCAGTCCCTGCACTGAGAAATAATAAGGTGTTTATTTTCCATAGCACAGTGTAGTGTCTWTCCCTCCCGTTTCCACTCCCCACCTCTGTCAGACACACGCACACACTCTCTCTCTGTCTCTGTTCACAGGGCCAGCGGAAGTGCCACACGTCATTACCACAGACAAGGACTCAGAGGAACACAAAAGAGACCTGTCACTGTGTTATGACCCTGGGAGGAAGAGAAAAAAGGCCTTGCGACTAAGAGAGAAATCTGCCATGCTGCTTCCACCTTTCATCCAAGGTCTGTTCCTTTCTCTTTCATTCCCTATGGACCCAATGCCTCCCTTCTTTTCCTCTCTCCCCTTTCTCTTTATGCGCCTGTCTCCAACGGTCTCTCGGCCTCTCWCTCTCTTCTTTTCTCTGTCTCAGTATCAGAAAACTCATTCCGACAGACGCCCCTGCATCAAGCAAATTTGAAAGGCAGGGGTCAAAGAATTGCATAAAATCCGGTCAATTCGGGCATGCAGTTAAATTAGAAAATCTCTAGTGTAAGTGGGGCATTTTGTCAGGTCGAATACCATATCCAGTCCATTCCTGAGTTGACTTAAGTTGACCCCCGAACTGATACATACAGTTGAAATTGGAAGTTTACATAGACTTAGGTTGGAGTCATTAAAACTCGTTTTTCAACCACTCCACAAATTTCTTGTTAACAAACTCGAAAGTCGGAAAGTCGGTTAGGACATCTACTTTGTGCATGACACATGTAATTTTTCCAACAATTGTTTACAGACAGATTATTTCACTTATAATTCACTGTATCACAATTCCAGTGGGTCAGAAGTTTACATACACTAA